>NC_142649.1:63121363-63424393 GCF_055504915.1 Nelumbo nucifera
GATGCATTTAAGGTTTCAGAGTTGTCCTAATAAGGTGTAGGGACATTCTAGTTGTTCCGCATTTACTTAGGCTAACTTGTGATGCAATTGTGTGAATAAATATGGCAAGCTGATTTTTAGGGATGCAAATGGACTGGATTGGATTCAGATTGGGGTATAACCAAATCTAATCTGATCCAATCCAAAGATCCAAGCAGATCTCACAAAGGTCAATTTGAATCTAAATCTGATCCGATCTGATTTAATTTCTGTAAAACTTAACAAATTATTAAAACGAAAAAAACACAAATCTATATAAAGAAAAACAAAAAATACAAGCATTTTTTTCAACTATTTTCATTATATATATATATATATATATATATATATATTGGATTGGAGGTGATTCAAATTTGATCTGATTTTTAATCAGATCCTAGTATCCAATCTGATCTGATCCAAAAATCTGATAGGGGGATATCTGAACTCAACAAAATAGAATCAAATTCGAATTCAGATCGGATGATGGTCTGGTCCATTTGCACCCCTAGCTGTTTACTTTTTTCCTTCTATAGAAAATCACACATGGTAGGACAGGAGTTAAACATGGATCCTTAATGATTCGCTGAAAAGGAATGGCAAAAGGGAAGGGGAAGTAGGTTGGAATTCCATGCACATCATGAAATATGTCTGCTCTTTAACAATATATTTTTCTAAGCTGTACATCATGACGTATATCTATTCTTTACAAACCTGAAGAGAAAAAAAAGAAGTACATCTATAAATTTCTTCATTCATAAAAAAAAGAAGTATATCTAATCTTTCACAAATTGTTTCCCATGCTAAGGATTGGCATAGAATGAATGATATTGTAAACATTATTGTTGATTTGATTTTATTGCCTTGTGATCTTGTTTGTATGTTTCATTTGTTAAAGGCTTTCAAAATATTTGCTTTCTATTTATTTGGAATGGATTATTTTTCTTATAACATTTTTGCTTGTTTCAGTATCCTGATCATCCAACTAAACAACAGAAGAGAGATGTAAAGGAACTGGTAAGTGATCACTCACTGCGTGTGTGTGTCTGTGTGTGTGTGTGTGTGTGTCTGTGTGTGTGTGTGTGTCTGTCTGTCTCTCCCTACTCTTCTCAGGGATACCTTTTTTATATGTATGTTTGGTTGAGTCAGCAGTCCAAAAACGAAAGCAGTGAATTGCAATAGTCATTTTTTACACATTATGAGGTGGATCTACAAACAAACTTACAATATTGTCTGGCGGTTGGTTTGTACAAGGCAAATGTCAATCTTGGCAATTCAGAATCCAGAGTTTTCTTATTGAATGCTGATTAGGTAACAACTCAAGGAGACAAGGAGTGCTTGCACACACTCTAGTTGACAAAGCACAGCTTAATAGGGTTGCAAAGGCCAATATCTCAAGTGGAAAAGGTATACAAAGGCTGGACTGAGTAGGGAAACATAGGTTCTTTCAATAATGAGGAGTGTGGAATAGAGGTATAGTTGGGCTGGAACCTAGCATTATTAAAGGTGTGCAAGTGCTATTAATTGGAATACCTGTTAAAGGGAGAAGTGGAAAATATGATTAGTTAGGATTGAGAGAGAATTGAATGAAGAAAGAGGGAACAGGGAGAAGACTGAAAAATTAGAGTGGTATATAAATGTGACAGAGAACATGAAGAGATGATCAAAATCAGAGAAGACTAAAGATCTGTAGTGGTGTTAAGCAGGGAAGCTTCAAGTTGGTTGAAAGGGTTCATTGATGGCACTTTATTTGCCATCACATAGACTGGATGGAAAGGGGAACTATGTTTGCAAAAGGAAAAAATTATTGTGGAGAAGAAGAACAATGACAGGGGAGATTTCATTCAATTGACAGAAAAGTTTGGACTTGGTAAGAAGCAAATGGTTTGTACTTTGTATTCCTGCCGGAAAAGAAAAACAAGGGTGGCTGATGTTTGTGGAGGCCCTGGACGTTTATGAACAGAGGAATTGGCTTCTGGAGAACCGAGCAGAACACATGAAGGCTCCTATGGTAACCCCAGAGTCGAGACACTTGTCTGAGAATACCTATGACATGAAGAAACTAGCAGGAGGAGGCATTTACAGAAGTTCCATATCCTCGAAATTGATGGCTGAGGGGAGTATGGAGGAGTAGAGAAGAAGAAAGGTGGCTGACTGGGGAGGAGTTTTACAGGATATAATGGCCTCTGTTCCGGTGATGGAAAGGGCATCTCTTCACCCTTTTGGTGAAATGCAGCGGTATTAGATTTGGGTAGCCGATTTGAGAATTACTCAGAGTTGCCACTAGAGAGGGAGTAGCAATGGTAGAAAACTGGACCCCCTCTTGCAATGAGGTGGAAGTAGAGTGCGATGCCATTAGGCTGAAAATTGTGGGACTCCCCATTCAATCTTTGGACAGAGGAAGTTTTTGATCCAGATTGCAGTGTTGTGTGGAGGTTCCCTTCAAGAGATGGATTTGTTTGATCTTTGTCAACAATTTATATAGGTTATAGGTGTCGTTAATATTGTTACTGATAAGCATGGCATATAAAGTCTGAAATTAATATTTTCTGTAGCATTTACACATAAAGAACTTTAGCCAGCTTAGATTTTTTCTTTCTATAAAAGTGGGAACATCAAAGGAAGACACTTTTATCAAATAGGAAGTTGGCTGTTTATTTTTCTTTTAAACATGGGCAAAATTTTGGATAATCAATTAAGAATGGTCAACCTATGACCCAGTAATTGAGAGGGTCACTTTTTAAAAGGAGGCATGGGATCAAACCCATGGAACTGCAGGCTCTTCATGGTATGGCCAGTGGGCTTCACATGCACCCTGCTCTGGCCCCTCCCTTGTACCCCCACTAATGTGTATTACGTACTACCCAAATAATAGTAATAATAATGACCAAGGGACTAATACCATACTATGCTTGAAATGCAGATGGCAATATTATCTCGGATTTACCCTTGCAGGGACTGTGCAGATCACTTCAAAGAAGTTCTAAGGTAAAGCATTTTGACATATATTTCATGACAGCCTGATTTCCACAAATAAATCTGATTATATGTGATAGGAATATCGCCTTGTTGTAGGCATGCCATTTCTCTTAGTTTATTAGGTTAATAGGAACCATACAATTATACAAATCGTTAGATGCAAAACTATAGTGGAAAATTGGACTTGGATTATAATGAATCATTCCTCGTATGGAAGGTTAATCCATCACTTATGGAATTGAAGGGAAAAAAATCTACTTGAAGATGATAGTCTAAGCACTAATAATTTAACAATAGATATGGCTTTAAATAGAACGGATTGGTGAAACGGGATTCATGTAGTGACCCCATTTAGTTGGGATAAGGCATGGGTGATGATGATGAAATAGGGCTGTCAATTGGACTTGGTTCAATCCAATATTGGTCCATTTACAAATGGATTGGACCCAATCCAGTCCAAAACCATACAAACCAAGTCCAATCTAGTCCAATTTAAAGGCAAATGGACTGGATTGGGTCCAATCCAATCCAAAGTAAATCAAACACCAAAATAACATGAGAAACCTAGAAAATATATAAAAAAACTACAACGCTTGCTGCAATCCAATCCAATCCCATTAAAATGCAAATGGACCGGATTGGGTCCAATCCAATCCAAAGTGAATGAAACACTAAAATTACATGAAAAATCCAGAAAATATTAAAAAAATACAAAAAACATCTTTTGCAATCCAATCCAATCCAATTACAATGCAAATGGACCAGATTGGGTTCAATCCAATCCAACTCCAATTCATCTTTAATAACAAAAGACTCATCAATAAGAGAACTTTGTCTTCTTTCCTATTTACCTTGGTAGCTGAGGTGTTTAGTAGTCTTATTGTAAGAAGTGATAACTTGGGACTATTTAAAGGTTGGAGGGTTAGGAGAGAAAGCACGATTGTTACACATTTGCAGCTTGTTGATGATACAATTATCTTTTGTGAGAGTGGTGATCCTTAGAAGGCAAGTAATTTGAAGCAAGTGATTAAACTGTTTGAATTTGTGTCTAAGTTGAAGATCAATTTTGAAAAGAGTTGTGTAGTGGGACTGAACTTGGAAGAGGAGATGGATGGGGTTGCAGAAGCCTTAGGTTATCCTACTGCTAGGTGGCCTTTGAAATATCTAGGTATGCCCTTAGGAGCCAACCCATGGGAAGGAAGCTTTTGGAGCCCAATTCTTGAAAGATGTGCCAAGAAATTGTCAACTTGGAAGAGGAATTATGTATCTCTAGGAGTTGTATTACTCTAATTAAGTCTACTTTAGATAATCTTCCAGTTTTCTTCCTCTCAATATTCAAGATCACAAAGGGAGGTATTGAAAGTAGAGAAGATCATGAGGGAGTTTTTGTGGGAGCTTGGTGAAGGAAGGAGAGATCACTTGATGGGATGGGATTTAGTTTGTAGAAGTAAAGAGCAAGGGGGTTTGGGGTTAGGCAATATAGGGAAGAAGAATGAAGTTTTATCAGGTAGATGGCTATGGAGATGGCCATTTGAGAGAAAGAGGCTTTGACATAAGGTGGTGGTAAGTATTCATGGTTATGCAGGAAATGGTTGGAATGTTAGAGTGTCTCGGTGGGCTACTCTAAACTCTCTGTGGAAGGCTATTCATGGTATCCTTCCCCAATTCTTCAGCCTTATCAGGTACGGTGTGTGTACTGACAAGATTCTCTTGTGGAAAGACACTTGGATTGGTAATTCCACCCTTAAGGACCTTTATCCATCTTTCTATTCCCTCTCCCTTTTTAAAAGTAAACCCATTCAAAGATTTGTTTCTTTCTCCCAATCCTCTGGATTTAGTTAGAATATGGGTTTCAGAAGAGATCTAAGAGATTCTAAACTTGATCAAGCTGATTTTTTACTCCAAACACTAGACACTATTTGCTTTGACTTTTCTAAACCTGGTGCTAGAATTTGGACCCCCAACTAAAATCATCTAGATGCCCCCAACTGAACTCAATCAAGAGGAGGTATCAAAACAGGAGTATATCCCATATTCAAACAAAAGGAGTGCACTTAAAAATTATTATGTTCCCTTTTTTCTTTCTCCATATATTCCAATATATGGGAAAAGGTTCTGAGTTCTGACTTTACATAGATTCTTGAGCGACACTTCTGCACATCAATTCCAGATATGTGCTGGATTAAGACTATCTTATCCGTGTCCATCTAAAACTGGATTTCAACTTCTCAAACTTGTCTTCTTTGAAATGAATTATACAGAAAAATACTTATTGGACTGTTCCAAACTCTCACTATCCCACTATCTATCTAGCCATGTTATAACTCTTTACCATCAAGCTATTAAAACTGGATTGGATTGGACTAGTCCAATTCACTGTCTTATTGGACTATATGCTCCCTCTTAGTTAATATGATCATATTGTATGTCAAATAAGATCAGGTTTGGCACTTTGGGTTGAGTGGGATTGTGCTACCTGAACCCTAGAAAAGTGAACATAAACCCAACCTAAAACCTGATTTGACTAGTCCAAATTGGATGTAACCTGACTAAATTGCACCCCTACTTGTATTTCATTTATGTATTTTGAATCTTGTATTTCATTTGTAACATAATTTAGTTCTAAAACCTGTTGTTAGAAGCACAAATCACAGTAGACTAGCTGATCCAAGCATCAACAAGAATTGGTTTTGGTCAAGCTAAATAAAGTATTGTTACAGCCTACAGAGTGCTTGAGGTTACCCAATGTCTTACTGGACTGTACAAATCGAGGGCTGGCTCGTTGGTGTGTTAGCTGGGTTGTCCTAGCATGGACCCGGATTCAAATCTTACAACCAGCACTTTGGGGAAAGGGGGGGGTGTAAAGGGGAAAGGGAAAAGTTATTGCTGATTAACCAAAAAAAATGTCTTACTGGACTGTTCAACATGGACTGGATTGGACTGGTCCAACTCAATGTCTTATTGGACTGTCCAAGTTGTTCAAATTGGTTTTAATTTAGACTGTGTCCAACCCAAACCTGGTCCATTGACAACCTCACTCTTGTCTTCAGTCAATAGATTGGTTCAACCCAACCCAGTCCAATATAAACCATTACAGATGGACTAGGTCTAGTCCAACCCAATCCAAATTTTATAAGAAAATATTTTATAAAAAATTATAAACAAAAGTATAACTTGTGAAGCAAAACTGTCCAACTTAGATGCATGGCATATGCCTAATCATTTGCTCAGTTAAATTAGATAAACACCAACATTTTGCAAATCAATAAGCTAGTTATAGATCATTTGTCATAGCTTACATGTTCGGTTAGTCTAAGTTGTAGAAGCCACACATATAGGAGAGGTAGTAGTTGCTTCAAGATCCAATTTTTAACTTACTTTTTGTAGTTGTTGGAGCTTCTAATTAGTCTTTCCCACAAACTAAAGCTTCCATAGTCTCTAGAAATAATGAAGTACGATCTTGATTGACTATTCTACCCCCAATACTGAATGTTCTTGTGGATGCTATAGTGGATACTAGAAGCCCTTGGTCTGAAAGCCACAATGAGTCTACACGGGGGGGAAGTGGGTGAGGAATCTCGCAGAGAGACAATAATTAGGGAAATCTTAGAAAGCCTCTTGGGTGAAGTGGAAAGGAAGGATTTGCAGAGAGGGAGCCTGGAGGGGACAGACAGGGTTGTGGTTGGAGGTAAGGTGAGAAGGAACAAGAAGCTTCCTAGGAGTGAGGAGAGTGCTTCTTTAGGGAAAGAGGAAACTTTTGGGGAAGAGTCAGTTGCAGAGTTTGTGAAAAAGTTTGGGTGTAAGCTGAAGAACCCGAATGACCTAAAAGCCTACATGCAAAATAAAGAGGACAGCAAGATGAAATTTAGAAGGCTGAGTGAAGTGGAGAGATTAAAAAAAGATATTGAGGGGGACAAGAAGTTCGAAGTGAAAGGGATTAGAAGAAAAGGGTCTAAATAGTTCTTGGAGGACTTAGGGTTAAAGCCTTTAGTTTTCAATGAGAATCCTAAGTTGGAATGTGAGGGGGTTGGGCAGCTTTAGGAAGAGAGCAACAATCAAAGAGGTAATTAAGAAGTTCAATCCAGATGTGGTTATGCTTCAGGAGTCCAAAAGAATGGATTTTGATTGCAGCTGGGCAAGGAGTGTGTGGAGTTCTAGAGGTATTAAGTGGGTGGCTGCTCCTTCGTGGGGTTCCTCGGGAGGGATTGTGACCCTGTGGAAAGGAGAGATTCTCTTAGGTGTGGAGGAGCTAATTGGAGATCACTCTGTCTCCCTGAAGTTCAAACAGGTGGCCGATGGGTATGAATGGGTACTAACAAATGTGTATGGCCCCAATGACTATAGGCAAAGGGAGAAATTATGGGAAGAATTGAGTGACATTAGAGGCCTTTGGAATGGACCCTGGTGTGTGGGAGGGGACTTTAATGTAGTGAGATTTATGGAGGAAACCAACAACCCCAGACAGAGAGTGACAACAAGTATGAGGAAGTTCAACCAATTTGTGGACTCTTTTAATCTCAAAGAACTTCCTTTCCTAAATAATAACTTCACTTGGTCCAACCTTCAATCTCAGCCAATTTGCTCTAAGTTGGATAGATTTTTGTTCTCAACAGATTGGGAGGATCATTGGGGCAACATTACTTCTAGGGCTCTCCCTAGACTCACTTCAGACCACTGGCCAATAGTTTTGGTCAAGGAGGAATTAAGAGGAGTAGGGCCTACCCCTTTCAAGTTTGAAAATATGTGGTTGTCTCATCCGGGTTTCACTGAGAAAATCAGAGAGTGGTGGGAGCAAGCGAATCCGGTAGTTGATTGGGAGGGAATGAGGTTCCACAAGAAACTCCAATACCTAAAATCTCAATTAAAGGAGTAGAATAGGTTGGAATTTGAAAGATTAGAAGAGACAAAGCAAGTTCTGGTAGAGCAAATTGAGGATTTGGACCTGAAGGAAGAGAGAGGCCCCTTTGGAGAGGAAGAAAGGAAGTTGAGATGGGTTTTAAGGAGGAAGTTGAAGGACATCCTGATCAAGGAGGAAATCAGTTGGAGGCAAAAATCTAGGTGTAAGTGGCTAAGGGAGGGAGACAGAAACACAAGGTTTTTCCATTTAGTGGCAACTGGAAGGAGAAAGAAGAATTACATCTCTAACTTGGAAGTTGATGGAGCAGTTTTGTCTCACCCGACTGAAATTGCAGAGGCCCTAGTAAATCACTTCAAATCTATTTTTAGAAGGCCTATGAATGAGAGAGTGTGGTTGGAGGGTTTGGATTGGCCGACTCTAAGTGCAGAGAAGAGAGAGTGGCTAGAAAAAAGATTCGATATGGAGGAGGTAAAGGAAGCAGTTTTCTCTATGGATAGGACAAAAGCTCCGGGTTCAGATGGGTTCACAATGGCCTTTTACCAAGATTGCTGGGATATCTTGGAGAATGATCTTGCTTCGGTCTTTGAGGAGTTCCACAGGAGGGGTGTAATAAACCCGGGATTGAACTCAACTTTCATTGTCTTAGTCCCAAAGAAGAAAGATGCCTCTCAACCAAAAGATTTTAGACCTATTAGTCTGGTGACTAGCTTGTACAAAATCATTGCTAAGGTGCTGTCTCTCAGGATAAAGAAGGTGCTCCCCTCTATTATTGCACCCAACCAAAGTGCTTTTGTGGAGGGAAGACAGATCACCGATCAGATCCTCATTGCAAATGAGAGCGTGGAGAGCTTTAGAAAGTCAAAGAAGAAGGGAGTGGTCTGTAAATTGGATCTGGAGAAGGCTTTCGACTTGGTTGATTGGTCATTCTTGATGGAGGTGTTGAGGAGTTTTGGTTTTGGTGACAGGTGGTGCAAGTGGATCTGGGGCTGTGTTAGGACTTGCCATTATTCTATCCTGGTGAACGGGACTGTGGTTGACTTCTTTCCGGCGTTGAGAGGTCTAAGACAAGGAGATCCTCTTTCCCCTTTTCTTTTCACTCTTATTGTTGATGTGTTTGGGCGATTGATCCATAGAGCAGACTCGAGGAATTTGATAAGAGGGTGGAGAGTAGGAAGGGAGGAGGTTCCCTTAACTCTTCTACAGTTTGCAGATGATACCTTTTCTGTGAAGGAGGGAACCTCAGTTGGATCCGGAATCTAAAGTTGACAATACAACTTTTTGAGCAGTTATCTAACCTCAAGGTAAACTTCGACAAGAGTTGTGTGGCGGGAGTGAATGTGAATGAAAGAGACCTAAGGGAATCTGCAGATGAGCTAGGTTGTGCTATTACAGATTGGCCCCTGACTTACTTGGGCCTCCCTTTAGGAGATAATCCTAAGAGTGTCAGCTTTTGGGCTCCGGTAGTGGAGAGGTTTGAGAAGAGGCTAGCGGCCTGGAAGAGGAGTTATCTTTCTTTAGGTGGAAGAGTCTCTCTCATTAGATCTACCCTAGCTAACCTTTCTGTTTACTTTCTGTCAGTGTTTAAGATCCCCATTTCTTCTTTCTTAGTCCCTTCAGTTTCCACTTCGGGCTTTGGTTGGAACCTTGGCCTGCGTAGGGCAATTAGGGATATGGACTTGGATAGCATGGTAGCTCTGCTAGCCTCCCTTGAGGGTGTCTTCCTAAACCCTGCTAAGGAAGACACCAGATTTTGGACCCTTTCTAGCTCTGGTACCTTTTCTTGTGCTTCTTTCTTTGAAACTTTAACTCAGCCTCCTACCCCCCTGGGGTTGTCCTTTCCAGTTAAGGAAATTTGGAGCAGACCTATTCCTCCTCGGGTGGGGTTTTTTTGTTGGGAAATTTTCCTGGAAAGAATCAACACCTTAGACTTACTCCAAAGAAAGAGACCCAACTATTGTCTACTTCTTAATAGATGTGCTCTTTGTAAAGCTGATGGGGAATCTGGCTACCACCTCATGGTCTCTTGTAAGGTTGCTAAATCTGTTTGGGAGTGGGTTTTCTCCCGTTTTGGGTGTTCTTGGTATCCTCCGGAGACTGTCCAAGGTTTGTTTTCCCCATCTTTTTTCAGTTGGCCTAAGAAGCGAGGGAAGACCATGTGGAGGTGTATTAGGGCAGCGGTTTGCTGGTCTTTGTGGGAAGAAAGAAACTCATGCATATTTTCTGACAAGGAAAAAACTTTGGAAGATTTGTTAGATCGAATCCTTATAAGAGCGGTCCACTGGCTAAAACCTTTGGAGTTGTTTTCAGATTGTCCTATGGATGACTTGCTAAGAAACTGGAAAGAGATTGCTTTCACTGCAAGATGCAAGAGGACTCTTTGTCCGTTCTGGTCCCCTCCCCCCTCAGGCTTTTTAAAGCTGAATTTTGATGGCAGCAGTGTAAGGAATCCAGGGCCCTCTGGGATTGGAGGAGTCTTCAGGAATGAGGAAGGGATTGTTACTGCTTTGTTCTCTGGCCCTATTGGAGAAGGTGACTCTCTTAGGGCTGAGATCCTTGCAGTGCTTGAAGGAATTCGAAGAGCAAAAGATCTAAATATTAGCCGTTTGATTCTAGAAGGTGACTCGAAGGTGGTGGTTAATTGGTTGAAGACAGAGGACAGTGGTTTGTGGAACTTTAACAATGAGAAAAAACAGTTCTTATGACTGGGTAGGGACATAGAGATTCAGTACAGCTGGGTGAAGAGTGCCAACTCATTTGCGGATGGGTTGGCCAAGCAAGGAGTGAATAGGGAGGCTGTTTTCTGGGCTAGTTTTTAATTTTCTTTGCTTTCCCTGAGTTTTCTGATTTTTGGGAAGCTAAGTTATTTTATCTCCCTTTGTATTCCTTTCCCTCTATTCTCTTAATTTAATGAAATTGATGTTATTGATAAAAAAAAATACATTTGAGGTTGGGGAAGTAGTAATTGAGAAATTTTTTGTGCAGATGTAAAAAATCCAGTATCACTACTCTCATCTCCCATTCCTTATCAGATGGCAGACTCTTATAGTCACGGTCGAGTTTAGCTAGTCAACAAAATGCTTCTTTCTACTCTAAAATTGTGTCCAACATGTCATATGTGGAATTCCATTGTGTTGGACAATCAACAACTACCCCTCTTATGCTATACTTTTGCTTGGCTTCTTGCATTGTCAAATTTTGCTTTTAATGTGGTGTCAACCTTACATATTTAGCACTTTCTTGAATCTTATGTATGGTGATATTTCTTCCATCTTGCATAATAAGGTTCAAGATGTGAGCAGCACATCTCACATGAAATAGGTCACCATGCAATGGGAGCAAACCCTTAACATAGAGTCGATTTCTAAGCTCTCTAACCATAACAACATTGTTAGAGGCATTGTCAACTGTAATAGAACATATTTTTTTTATCAATGTTCCAAGCCAACAACCTCTCCATAACAACTTCATACAAAGTGTTTCCATCATGGGAACAATCAACTGCCACAAATGCAATAATTTTATTCTTTAGCTCCCATCCATCATCTATAATGTGTGTCATTAAACAACAATACTACAACTTTTGCTCTAAAGTCCACATATCAATGGTTAAGCTAATCCAACAAGACAAACCATCAAAGTATTTATATAACTTCTCCTTTTCATTTAAGTAAATCTTCATGACATCATTCTTTATTGTATTTCTCAAAACAAACCTAAATAATGGTTGAAAATTATTAATAAATATCTGGAAAAACTCTTCAACTATGCTAAAAGGATGTCCATGCATCATTATCATCTTTGCTAAGTCTATTTAGCTCCTATCTTGCTCAAATTTAAAGTCCCCTTCAACTTGTTGTTGACTAGTTCCCATTTCCTTCATTTTAGGACATCTTGGTAAATGCCCTAATAAGTGGTTTGTCCCTTCCTACTCCTCCCATATACTGTTTTCCATAATATTTACAAACAACTTTTTCCTCCCCAGAATCCGATCTTATATTTTTAGTGTTCCTAAGCTTTAGATCTAGTCCTCCTACTAGAACTTGATGCCATAAATGTTTCATTGACATCTTCAGAATTGCTTGCATTTTCAATGCCAGGTTCATTCATCCTTGATACATCAAGAATGAAAAAAATAAACAACAACAACAACAAATAATAAGATACATAATTGTAACAACTAAATATTCAACTAAGAAGATGTAAATGAGAATGCATATGCTATAATCAACTAGAGACTTTATTAACTTAGCCACTTAGGACATACTTTAAGCCATTGTGGACTTTGTATTTGGGCTTGATAGAAAAAGTTAAGAAAGTTAAACCTAAGCCTTTTACCCAGCTCTCGACAAAAGGTATCTGTTTGTCTACATTTGAATTCAGATTTAATCTGGTTAAGGGTGATCGGATTTCAATCCATTCATTAATGCCATTCAATATCCAATTTCAATCTGAGTTTGATATAAATCAAATTAGGACTAGGTATATCCAATTTAATCTAATCCATTTGCTACCCTAAGATCTAAATATTGAACCTTTAAAACAAATTGAATTAATTTGGATAGCTTGATATAAACATATGAATATATTTATTGAAGATATCATATCAAATCTACGGCATATATGATGTTTTACATTCAAATCAACAACTGAAGAAGAACACACCTCTTTCATTGAATAAGTAGCTCTAAAAATGGAAAAAAGCGTTGTAATATTCCACCAGATAGAGAAGCCGCTGAAGATAAGAGATATCATTTTCTAGTTAGAATGTACGTTGGAGAGAAGAGCCGCCAGAGAGAATGGTTGTCGGAGGCTGGGAGAAACTTGGTTCCTCCAAATTTCTAGAGTTCCAGAGAAGGGCTGCTTTCAGCGATCAAACAAGGATTTCAGCCTTCAAACCTCAAACAGGGGTTTCAAATGTTGAGCCTTCAAAGGGTTTCAAACTTCCAAGGTTTCGACTTCAGTTTTGATCAGTTTCAAACTGGACAAGGTTTTGGCCTCATGATCGAATTATTAGGAATTTGGCTTGGTCTGACTCAAGCCGATAAGAACATGAACCAATTTATTTTGGATTGGTTCAACCCAATAATTATAACAGACCATCCAAATCTGAATTGATAAGCTTTGGATCAGATTGGATCCAATCCAAAACCGGTCCTTTGACACCCCTAATGATGATTATGATGATTGACCCTATTACCTAGCTACATTTTATGTGCTAGTTGAAGAAGGAAGGTTAAGCTTTTAAATCAGTTCTAAAAGTTAGGGACTAATTGGTGAATTGCTTTTCATGCAACATTTCCTCTAAAAGAAGAACATAGGATGCTTCGGTGTCCAACTTGTTTTAATAAGTTTTCACTCTATGTTATTCTTCAGTTGATTGCATGTTCTTTTGTATGCAATGTTTGACAGAGCAAGCCCTGTACAGGCAGAATCACAAGCTGAGTTCTCACAATGGCTGTGCCATGTACACAATGTTGTCAACAGAAGGTACCTTGTATAATTGGACTATTGGTGATTAAATGTAACAATACCACATTTATTTCAGTAAAGAGAAGCTAAATGATAAATATTGGCTTATTGTTTACTTGAGCCCTAAGCTCAATACGGTGGTGTGGCCCATTGATTCATCATTCCAAACCAGCCAATCAATGAGGGACATCCTAGATATGGAAAATGGATTGAAACTCCAGGCTAACTAGGTCTAACCACCTTAAGAAGCTAGCAGAATTGACTATTTTTAATGTGCATAAACCTTATCTTTTTGTTTTCAACAGTCTTGGTAAGCCCATATTCCCATGCCGGCGAGTGGATGCAAGGTGGGGTAAACTGGATTGCAAAGAACGTACATGTGATGTTCAAGGTGTTACAACAGAGTTTGACTAGGACATTATGGAATGGTATTATTGTGGTCAAGTAAATTATGTGCAATTTGTGTCTAACATGTGCAAAGATGAACAATTATGTTTTATTTTCTTTGTCCTTCCCTCTTTCGTTTGATGCCATTTGAACATATTCCTCTGTAGTAGAGTCATATCACTAGTCATTTTGTCAACCTTTATACTGGTTCAAACTAGTAACTCCATTCTAGTTTCTAGTGGTACAGTAAATTTTTAAGTGATATTTTTGGAATTTGCTGAGAGAAAAACAGAGGTTATATCATTCAGAGTTAGATGTGACAATCTGTCAATTTAGATGGTTGGATATGAAGTAATCCAGAACAAAACTACCATACCTCTATGGAAAAGGACCCTAACTCGGTTCACCTCAAGAATATAATTCTCCATCTTGCAGATATGAATTCTTACTTAACACTTAATCAAATAGATAGCCTTGAGTTGAACTGTATTATTTTGTATAACCTACTGCTCTATCAAAAAAAAAAAAAAAAGAAACTAAGAACTGTGGATGGGAGAAATGGAAATACTTTGACTGGTCAAACCAATGATATACTCATATACCCTGTTTTTTGGCCTGACTCAGGTTCCTCACAGTCAACAACACCATATTATAAAACGATATGTTAAAAAAGGTGCCTAATTTAGAGTTCAGAGCGCTTGATTGGTCAGCCAGCTCTTCAGATGGGGGACATTCCAACCAACAACGGGTAGAAAGAATTGCGAACTGTCATTAGCGGTGGCAATTGGGCGGGTTGGGTTTGGTTTGGTTTGGTTTGGGTTGAGCTTCAACCAGGGGTGCCCACGGTTCGGTTAATCAAACCATGGGCATATTTTGCAAACCGAACTGGTGGTACTGGTTTTTTCATTTCTCCAAACCGAAACTGAATCGGTACCACTGGTTAACCGGTCCGCCAGTTTTGGTTTTTATATTTATAATATATATTATATAAATATATACATAATATTATATTATAAATAATAAGTGATATATAATATATTATAAATAAAATGAATATATATTTATATATAATATATAGAAAATATGTGACATATATTAAAAATATATATATAATATACATATATATATATATCGGTCGGTTCGGTTTGGTTCGGTTAACTGAAAACCAAATCGGTCCTTCGGTTTTTCAAACAATCCAAATCGAAACCGAACCGATCGGTTCGGTTAACCACATTTTGCGGTTCGGTTTTCTTGGTTTGGTTCAATTTTTTGGTTTTTCATGGACACCCGTACCTTCAACCTAATTCATCTAACCCACCAATCCATTAATGACCCAGTTATGTAAAATTAAATGGGTTGGGTTCAACCCAAACCCGTCTTGACCCAATCCAACCTACCCAAACCCATTAATCTTATACTTTATGTACTTAAAACAAAAAACTAACTCCCATTTGACAAATAAGTTAGTCATAGCTTGGTGATAATAGTAGTTGTTATTTGGAAAGCGGGCTAAGGACAGTTAAAGAGAAGCTGAAAGTTTGGAAAGTGGAAAATAACCTGAATGCAGAAACAGAGAAGAAGGCTTGTCTAGGTCTTACTACTAATATTGATAGAGCAGAGGAAGTTGGTCCAATTTCTGAAGAGCTTAAACTTAAAAAAATTCAAGCAAAGGCAGTATACAATTTGGCAATCAAAGAAGAATTAAAATGGAGACAGAGAGCAAAATCTAAATGGCTGAAAGCGGGAGATAAGAATACTCACTATTTTCACAAGCTGACAAATGCAAAAAAAATAAAATAAATAAATAAATAAACAAAATATCTTATCCACAATCAGCAAACTTATTTGGGATGATAAGGTGGGTGCCACGGATGCAGAAATCAAAGTAATAGCTACCTCTTTTTACAAAAATTTCTATAAGGAGAATTGAAAATACATACCTTTCCCCATAGGCCTTCCTTTTAAAAGGCTAAGTGAAGATCAAAGGATTTCTCTTGAAAAACCTTTTTCTGAGGAGGAGATTAAGATGGCAATCAACGACTTGGACAATGAGAAATCCCCTGGACCGGATGGCTTTTCCAACTTATTTTATATTAAGTGATGGGATTTTGTGAAGCAAGATATCCTAAATGCCTTTCGGTCATTCCATTCTAATGCCTCTCTTCAAAAGAGCTTGAATAATGTCTTTATCACTCTCATTCCTAAGATTGAAAGGGCTGTACATGTTAAAGATTTCAGACCAATTAGCCTTCTAAATAAGCTTTTACAAGATTTTGGCCAAGGTCTTAGCTGAAAGGATGAAAGGGGTTTTGGATAGTGTGATCTCGAAAAATCAAAGTGCTTTTGTGCTGGGTAGGCAAATGATTGATTCAATTCTTATTGCAAATGAGTTGTTGGATTCAAGGATGAGAGAGGGGAGTCCAAGTTTGGTTTATAAACTGGATATTAAAAAAGTCTATGATCATGTTAATTGGAATTGTTTAGACAGAGTTCTGGAAAGAATTTTGGGCAAAAGTAGAGAAATTGGATGAAAGTTTGTGTTTCTTCCCCCAAATTTTTTATTCCGATTAATGGTCAATGTGCAGGCTTCTTTGAGAGCTCTAGAGGGTTAAGGTAGAGAGACACCCTTTCTCCCCTTTTCTTTATTTGTATTGTAGTGATTCTTACTCTATTTAATCAAAAGGCAACAACATCTGGTCTATGGGAAGGGTTTGCAATTTCCCTAGGGGTGAAAAAGTGAACATCCTTCAGTTTGCGGATGATACCTTATGCTTTTTAGATGCTTCTCTTGATCAGCTGGATAATCTGATTGGGATCCTTAATTGGTCTGAAGTTGTCACAAGTTTGAAAGACAACTCGAAGATTGTGCTAATGTTTTGGCTAGTCAGGTGGATTAGCTTCTAGTAAAGTACCTGGGCCTTCCATTGGGGGCTAAATGTTCCTCTGTTGCCATATGGGATCCAATAATTGAAAGATTGGAAAGGAAATTGTCATCTTAGAAAGCTAAGCATCTCTATTTTGGTGGTAGAATGACCCTTCTAAAAAGTACTCTCTTTAATCTCCCTACCTACTTTCTGTCCCTTTTCCCTATCTCAAATAAAGTGGCTAGGAAAATAGACTCTCCGAAAAAACATTTTGTGGAGGGGTTGGGAGGAAGAAAGGAAAATCCACCTTGTGAATTAGAACCAAATCTGCCTTCCTAAGGAACAAGGGGGTCTTGGTTTGAGAAGAATTAAGGTGACAAATTCAGCTATGCTGTGTAAATGGATATGGAGATTTACCATTGAAAGGAAAGCTTGGTGGAGAAGCCTAATTGCATCTAAATTTGGGGTTGAGTGGGGTAACTGGAAAAATAAAACCCCCCCACCTAATTGGGGTTATTCCTTATGGAAAAGTATCATGAAAGTTGCTCTATTGTTTGATGGGGGAATCAGCCTCAAAGTCAGAAAAGGGGATAGAATCAAATTTTGGAAAGATCATTGGTGTTTGAATCATTCATTGTCTGAAAAATTCCCTCTTATCTTCTAGTGTGTCTCCAACCAGGATGCCTCGGTTGCTGAAACTTAATCAGTTTTGGGCTCCCCAATTCAGAAGAGGTCTTTTTGACTCGGAAATTCAAGAAGCTTCAAATCTGTTGGGGACTATACAAGCTTAAATCATCAACCACAATCAGAATGACCGGTGAATTTGGTCCAAAGAAGGTGTTTTCTTAGTTAAATCAATGGCTAGTAGACTTGGTAGTAGAGTGGCAGTGGGAGATTTCCCTGCTAAACAGATTTGGAGCCCAACCTGCCCTTCTAAAGTTAATTTTTTAGTCTGGACAATGGCATTGGACAAATGTTTGTCCCGAACCAATCTTGAGAGAAGAGGTTTGCTGATTCTTAATAAGTCCTGTGTCCTTTGTGATGATCATCTGGAAACTACGGATCATATATGCATTCATTGCCCTTTTGCTACTCGGGTGTGGCATCACTTCTTGAAGGTGGTGGGGATTTGTTGGGTCATGCCTAAATTAGTTAAGGAATTACTATGTTGTTGGAAAATCAGTAATTTGAAGAAAAGAGGGAAATTGGTTTGGACTACTATTCCGACAGTTGTGATTTAGGCCATTTGGTCTGAGAGAAACAATATAATTTTTAATCAAAAAGTGAGAGGGGCCGAGGATATAGTTCAGTTGCCTATTGGTAAACTGCTCTGTTGGATCTCAGTCACTCCTAAATTTAGACACTCAAATGTAACTCATCTATTGAGAACTTAGTCAATTTGGTGCTTGTAATGGGAGTCCCTCAGGCCTGTCCATTTATTGGCAGGTTCTATTTTGTACTTTATGAGTTAGTTTTAAAATTTATCTTACCTTTAAAAAAAAAGGATAATAGTAGTTGTTATTTACATAAGTGGTGAAAGTTCAAATCACATTACATGTATGTTATTTTTACACAAGTGGCGAAGCCATTTGACTATGTTTGGGTAATGGGTTTGACCGAACCACTTAGGTTTAAACCGACCAGACCAACTTGAACTATGCAATTGGATTGTCTTCGAGCTAATCACATCAAGAGTGGTTGAACCATTTGGATTCGGATCAGTCCAGTCAAACCAAACTAGACTGGTTCAATCAATGGTGGATTGACTTGGACCAACCCATATCAGGTTGTGCACAGGTTTGGGACTGAACCGGTAGGTCCAAAGCGGGTAATTTCTAAAAATACCCAACTTAACCTTGTTATTAACTTCTGGCACCAGCACCGGTATTTGCGAAACCCTAACCTTTCAAAGCGTTCCACATCGGAGGAATGGACGGAACATCTGAGGAACTGACAAAAGAGGGAAATAAGAGGTGGCGAGAGGGAAGTACCAAATCCATTGTGGAGGAACAAAGGAAGTGGAAGAGGAGGGGAGAGAGAGAGAGAGGTCGCGAGAAAGAGAGGTGACCATGAGCTCCGATCACAGAGAGCTTTGATTGAACCACCGATGTAGAAGATCACTCGTCTTGTCCCTATTCCCCAGGTGAGGATCCACTGTCCAGAAGAGGACGATCTAGAGTTGCTAAACAGGAATGAACACCCCAACATCGATAGCAATGAGCACCGTCAAGTTGCTTGTCGTGTCGAAAGCAGAGGGCGGAAACCAGTAAAAAGAAGAAAGAGGTGGTGATTCTCTCAAATCCATCTTTCATTTTCCCGCAATCTCTTAACATCTTCAAGGTAGAAAAAGAAATCTATCAGGGCAGAGATAGAGGATAGAGGGCTTTGGTATGCCAGTGGTTAACAGTACCTCTTGCTTACTGCATCGTATGTGCATCGCAGGCAGACATGCGGTAACGTTTGTGGTGATGCTTTAGCTCCAACGTGTTTTGGAGCTTGGAAAACCTTCGTGTCCCAAATTTTTTGAACACTATTAAACGCTATTTACATCCAAAAATTTGGGACACCATTTGTTGTCCTATGATTTTTTTTTTTTCTCATGGGAAGCGATAACTAATTTTGCTTCCTGTGAATTAATTTTAAAAAGGAAGAGAGAAAAATGACCCAGAGATTGAGGGTAAGAGAAGACCACCAATAAAGGTGGTGGAAACGGTAGAAGGCGGGAAAGAGAAGAAAAGAGAAAATGAGAGAAAGAGAGAGGAAATCACTAAAAAGATAATCAGTGGAAGGAAACCGTTGCTGCCTCCATGCCAATGCCAGTTCTGCCCAAATTTAATGGCAGTTGGAAGTTGATCCACCAGCATTAGAGATCAGATTCGTTGAAGAAGAATAAAGGGTAAAATAGTCTTTCTTGTCTTTTTGTTCACAGAATATTAAGGGACGCTAACGTAAAAGAAGTATTAATTAATTGTTAGAAACAGTAAGGGTAGCATCAGTCAATTTTCAAACAGTAAGGTACACTTAATCAATTAGCTAAACCATGGTAGTTTAAAAAATTTACCCCCCAAATATTCAAGAATAAAAGCTGCAAAACCATTAGAATCTGTTCTTTTTTCTGGGTAAAATTTGGAAGCCAACGGGATGAGTTAACATCCTTCATCCATCCCGTTAACTCTACATGGGTTGAAGATGGAGCTCAAATGTCCCCGTTTGGTTGTGTGGAGTGCTGATGTGAACTTGCATGAGAGAGCACATATGGTCATTCCAACTATGGTATGAAAAGAGTTTTGACCAATCAAAACCCGCTTATGAATTTTGATAAATAATACCTTATTTGCTATCATGTTTATGATTCTAATTTATTGGTCAATTGTTTTTCCGATATCATAATTCAACCCTATGGATCATATCATAATACCAACAAAACTTTTAACCAAATAACGGAAATCATAAAACTAGTAATGGTTCTTCCTAATTGATAGATAACTTTTTTTCGTCCGTCAGATTGGAATCTACCATCATCCTAATACGTATGTATTCTTTCAACAACAATGAGACATAGCATTGGGTCAGGTTTCATTAAGGTTGTGTTTGGTTTGAAGGAAAAAGTAGGAAAAGGAATTTTCCTATTGTGAAGGTTTCCCTATTTTTTCCTTTAAACCAAACACAACCTAAGGTTTCAACCAAAAAATATTCTTTCAAGTAAAATAGGCGACTAGGCGTTTAGGAAGTAAGGTTTCAACGAAAGCTATAAATGTCAAAACGCCTCTCATTCCTTTGGCTAGAGTCTCTTATAAAGTTCAAATACTAGCAATTAGGATTTTCCTCTGCAACACAGCGAAGTCGGCAAACTTTATTATTTGTTCATAACAGTCCATCTATTCTGATATTCTTCCTTCTTTTTCAATATGTGAGACTAACCCCAGATTTCTCTCTCTTAAATACGAGACTTACCACAAGGAAACTTTAAATTAGTTTGTATGAATGACTTGTGTTCTTTATAAGTTTCATAAAGAAAGCTTTGCATAGTCGATATGGTAGGATTTAATGAAGATTGATCTTTGTTTGAAATTTGATCTTACAATGGCCCTGCTGAGCAAATAGGGCTCACAGATCGAACTGACCAACTGCTTTACAAAATTGATTAAAAAAAAACATCTAAGGTTTTGATACGAAGGAACAAATATGGGTAAAAGAGACAAATATAAGTAAGATCTGAACAACAATGCATTTATTAACAATAGGGTCAAAATGTAAGATTCAAATTGAAACTATTGTGGTTCATATTGTATATAGTAAATTTTCACAATTATACATAGTTGTCAAGATGCCCAAGGGCGCTCTGCACCTTGACTTTTAGCAATTAGGCACCCGCCTAGACGACATAAATGATAAGGCGGGCGTCTTTTATAATATCATTTATATTGTTGTATCTTATTAATGTATATGTTAATATACTATGTTTCTTTTTTATTAATGTATGCTATATATTAATTATACTATGTTTAAATGTTTTACTATTGAAATTTAAAAGATCAAGGGGTTTTGAAGAGAGAAAAAGAAAGAAAGAAAGAGGAAAAAAAGAACAGAATTATAAAGAGGTTCTTATTTTTTTCTATTCTCTCTCTCTCTCTAATTAAATAAAAAAGAAACTCCATCCTTGTTTTTTTTTCTATTTCACTTTCCATCTTGAATATATATTTATCATATAAACTTAATAACCTTCTTTAGCTGCTAATTGACATAAGCAACTTGGTGACTTCTATAGAACTCCTTTTTTATTTTTTTGTTTTGCACTTCTATAGTTATCATTTGTAGTTTTGATATGAACACTGATGAGGGCGGATTTGGCCCTCCAATGACATTATGACACCTGACACCTCATGTCAACTAAGTGCACTCACAGGCAGCTCACCACCATGTAACACTTACAGGTAGCTCGCCACAATGCAGCACTTCACAGGAAGCTCGCCACTAGGCAGTTCGCCATCATGCAGCTCGCTTCCTAGTCAGACCGACCACCGCATGACAACCCCGAGGAACTCACCACCGTATCCCACATTTTACGGGATTATGACTTGTAACGGCTATATTAGCTCACCTACTCCCCGATTTAGGCGGAAATGGGCAACCTTACCGGTTGGTGGCTTTATCCCCACCTAACATGAAAACATGTCCCATCACAGCGGGAATCCAGGAACTGCTCCACCAAACCCGCAGGGACTCTAGTATATAAAGGCCTCACCCCCCAAGGGCGAAGAAGGATGGGTAACCCCTGCTCTCTAGCTCTCTCATTCTCTTATATCATTTTCAGCTCGCTACTAAGTGCTGACTTAGCCATCGAAGTGACCTTGCCAGGTAAACACCCCCAGGTTCTCTGATCCAGTTCGTGCAGGTCCCTCAGTTCCCACTGTCTATAGAGATGAGCAGATCCATCTCCAACAGGAAGTAGCCATTTCGGTTCCCGTTGCTGCTGGTAACCAGATCACCTCCTGCAGGGAGCAGCCGGGTTGCACTACGCTAGGGAGCTCCATTTCAGCCTCTGAGTCACAGGCCACTTGGGAGCAGACGAACTGATGAGATACTTAGCCAAAAAATGATACGTGACCAGAAAACGTTACATCAAACACCAACTCATTGAATTCCAAGTCATCAAGTATACTCAGCCGAGCCTTAGAGTCAAATACAATGGTAAGCAAAAAGAAAAAAACGAAAGCTGTAAGCAGCCTGCATCTAACTTAGAATTAAATGTATACATTAAGGTTGTGATGGACATTTGTTAGGTTGGAGTACTTTGCAAAAGGCTCTACTGCAAGCCTTCTCTATTCTTTGATTCTTTCTCAACAATATTGTGTGCTCATGTAGATGTAATTGTGGATGGGAGTGGGACTGTACTTCTTGGATGTGGGGCGGCTTAAGGCAAATAACCATGCAAATAATGGTCCAAGAGAATGATAATTTCATGTGAGACATTTTTCAAAACCATGCTTTCCTTCCTAAACAGACTTTTAAATAAAACACTTAAGAGTGTTTTTTTGTGACGCTTCCTAAATAGGCTTTTTTTCTCTTTACAAAAGGGCTTCTCCAAAATGCAACAAGCTAGAAGCTATGGTACTTTTTCAATAAATAATTATTTTGTGATTTTTAGGGTGTTTTTAACTTCTAAGGCGCAATAAGCCACAAAAATGCTTATTAGAAATTCTCCCCAATAGGGGTGTCAACAGTATTCAAAAATCCAATTTTGAATTTGAGATTTGATATAATCGAATTGAATTCGGATATGACCTTATTCGATTCGATAAATATCCAAATTCAACCAATTATTTAATTCTTATATCTAATATATGAAATACTTAAATGTTTTGTATAATTTATATATATATATAATAAGTAAATTATATAAATAATTTATATATTTATATACTCTATATAAATAAAATATTTATTTAATATATTTATTAATTGCTTAAAATAATTAATTAATCAAATCAATTATTCAAATATTTAATCGAATTTGAATATTATTTTTCAATATCTATTGGATATCAAATTCAAATTCGGATATTGCCTGATTTAATTTAAATTCGATCCGTACAGTCCCAAATGCAACCTTAATCTGATGTGGAATAACTTTTTTATACGAGCTCATCTTATTGGTCGGTACAAGTAGATTCGCATATAAAGATCACATGCCTTGACCCAAAGAAAACTCACACGGTCATGTCCATCGGAATGGAACCCCTCTCAAGAATCAAGACGTAATCAATGAACAATTTTTCTTAATCGAGCAAAAAGCCACACAAAAAAAAATAATAAATAAATAAAATTGAGCTTATTTTCCCGCACATTCCTTCGTTCTAGCTTCATGTTAGATAATTCGTTGTAGTTCATCTGTAAAGGTTATGACAACTTCTCACAATGCATTTATACACATTTCTCACATTTCATTGGTAACGCAAACCACCGCTCCCCCCTAAATCAACGACTTCTCTTCTCTCTGACCATCATAGCTTACCAATTGCTTGATAGAATTCCCGGTAGAACATTCTTACCCTCTTCTCATGAAGAATTAAAGTGCATGCACATTGTTTGAAGTTGAAAGTGATAAGGCTATGTTTTGTATAAGTTGGGCTCCTGTGTCAACTTACATTTGAGACATGTTGGGGTTCCCTCCTTATGAGGTGGGATTCACTAATAAAGGTAGATAAAAGAAAAGAAAAAAAAGACAAAAAAAAGGAATGGAAAGTAAATAAATTTTTTGTATTATACGTCCTTGGCTAACCAACGGATTGGAGAGAGCTCACTCCTACTCTTTACTCTCTCAATTTCAACAGCTCTCTAAAAAATATTAGAGAATAGAAAAGGGGTTTAGAGAATAAGGTTTTTGAGAAGAAGAAGAAGAAGAGTTACAAGGGTTGAAATGAAAAAGACAAATCCGTTTTCCGTATCTTCTCTTGCTTCTATTGCTGTGATTTCACCTTTGGTGAGGGATTTCATGTTTGTTATTCATCTTAATGATGTTTTATGTTATTGATATCCAATAGCTTTCTTGATGTTCATCATCTAGTTGTAACTAGATAGAAAAACATTGTACCCCATTACTATTGCTAATAGTGGATGATTTGGATTTCGGTCTCGTGGTTTTTACCCTCACATTGAGGGGTTTTCCATGCAAAAACCTAGTGTCTACTACTGTTGCTTGATCTGTTTTTGGTTATTTATTTTATTACTGCTTCATGCTTGATATTTGTGGTTAAAATCTTTGTGATTATTTTTCACAAGGAAAAATATAGGGATTATTCCGAACAAGACAAAAAATATTAAACTAATTGCCTTCTGGGCCTTGGGGCATCCTTCTTAGGCCATGTTTGGGAATGTTTAAAAATAAGTGTTTATTTGAAATAAGTGCTTATTTGGGTTAGGACCACATCATTAAGCACTTATTGGTGTTTGGGAACTAAGCCCGAAACAAGTGCTTATTTTAAAAAGGGAAAATTCCCAATAGGTACCCTGTACTTTAGGTTGAGTGCCAATTTAATACCCAAACTTTAAAATGCGACAATCTAGTGCCTACCGTTAATGGACCATCAGTTATGTATGTTACATGACCTCATGTGTGATTTAAGACTTTTGAAAATGTCAAAATTACCCTTGGAAATACAACATATTGTTCATCATCTTCTTTCTTAAGAAAATGAAATAGAGTCCAAGCTCTCAACAATCAAAATTTCCAAGATACCTATCTTCTGTATCTGTAATGATTGCTATAGTCAAAAGCTGAAAAACCTTGTCAACTATTGTAGTATTGTTTGGTTCTTACTTTCCAAAAATAGACAAAACAACAGATGGCAAAGAGGCTTTTTTTTTTTTTGCTGCAAACGAAGGACTTCAAGTTAATGAGATTGTATTTGAAGAACTTGCACAGAGAGAGAGAGAGAGAGTTAATAGAGATATGCCAACGACACTAAATCAGCAGTATATGAGCCTCTCAATGTCTATTAGAAAATACGATGACATAAGAAACGGTCTTCTTAATGGCTTAAAGGATGAAGGCATTTCACCCTTTACTTTCGTTGATAAGCTATTTGGCTTTAATGGGGGAAGTTGAGAATGGATGAAAGAATTGACTTAAGCATGAGCGACCCTGATCTAGTCCCTCTTATTATTCAGGAAAATTACATCAATTATATACCTAGCTTTGCTGGTAAGGATGATAATGGGATCAACAGAATGAACTTGCTTGCACGTGTAGCGGAGTCTATTGCAAATGGCGATATAATAAATGTTCAAATCAGAAGCTATCAACAGTGGCAACTCTCCCAAACTAGCTGCTTTGCGCTGCATGGGAGAAAAGAGACCCTTGAACAGGGGGAGCGCATATTGAGGCTTTTGGAAAATGTGCATACTCATCTTCTTGCATTTCGTGAATACAATTCTGACTGGGAAACCTTGTGAGTTGATTACTTCACTCTTCTTCTGAAACGATTAACTGAGCCTCTTTAGACACTCTCTAAGGCTGAAGCAGTTCAGAATGTTGCTGAGTTAATGGATGCTTACTCTATAAATCAGGACAACTTGGACACAATCGTGGAGTATCAAAGTTCCAGGGGCACTGAAACCCATTAGGAACAGAAACAGAGTTTTTGGTCAGCTTAAACGACAATTTCTGGTCATGGGTGTAGTCGTCGGTCTTCACATCCCTTCTATGCAAGTGTCTGACGGTCTGAACTTGACTCAGCGGAAGAGATAGTTTGGCTTTTCCTTTGCTTCTTTTGTCAAACCATGTCATGTGAATAGGATAAGAGAGGAACTATAATATAAAATTTCAATGTTTTAAAAAACGACCCAGAACCAAAGCCATTCTGGCCACTGGTTTCTGGGTCGGTGGTTCAACTGTCTGTAGGTGTTCAACCTTCCTCTCTATAGTTGTTGCAGAATTGCAGGTTTGGAGATTATAGATGGTTGATAAAGAAAATTAGATGACACTTGAAGGGCATTTGTGTCTTTTCCCATGACACTTAAAGGCTGGTTAAAAGTAGGTAGTAGATTGTCGCATTTCAAAAGCTCGGGTACTAGATTGTTGCATTTTAAAGTTCGGGTACTAAATTGTCCCTAGTTGAATTTTAAAAATAAGGGTACCTAAAGTACAGGGTACCTATCGGAAATTTTCCCTTTTAAAAATAAGGGCTTATTAAACCCAAAATTTCAGCTTTTTTTAAGTACTTATACAATAAGCACTTCTTCAATTTTTTTCTTCCAAAATTGTCCCTAGTTGAATTTTAAAATACCACTTATAAAATTATTCCTAGTTGAATTTTATAAAAGTACTTCTATAAAAGTGCTTTTATAAAAGTACTGTAAAAGTATTTTTATTGGAGAAAATGACTGCCAAACGCCCAATATGCATTAAGCACTTAAAAAAATTGGGTATCAAATACAAATAAATGCTTATTCGAATAAACACTTGTTTTTAAGCACCTATTCAATAAACACTTATTTTTAACATAAGCACTCCGAAACATGGCCTTCATATGTATTATCTATCTATTATTGTAAATAGCAACAAGGATCATAGGATACTAATAAATCGCCTTCGCCTCAAAAGAGTTTAATGTTTTCAAATGCTTCCTTTATTTATCTAATATTTTCACTCCTAAGTCCTAACCGTTGGTTTATAGGTTGAAGTTAGTCAGGAGCTTCTATCTTGATTAGTGATACCTACGTGGACTATCGAAAGTTAGTCAGGAGCTTCTATCTTGATTAGTGATACCTAAGTTAGTCAGAGCTTCTAGGTTTGTATGAATTTTGAAAGTAAGAGAGAAACGAGATAACAATCATGCTATAGCACAAAGAAGTTAATGGTTAAAGACTATCGAAAGTAGAGATAGAGCTAGGAAAAAAAGGTGTAGGAGTAACCTTGTATACAAAGAAGTAATGGGCCCATCTCTGTGGAATTCAGCTTCAGTCAGGGCAAAGTCTGTTTGAGCAGCCTTTACAGCCTTGCATTGAGAATACCTCCATGCTTATGTGCTTTATTTCATGGGGAGATATTCTCAATGCAAGATTGTAAAAGGGGAATGAAAGGAAGTGGGCATGGGCTTGCCCTAACGGAAGCCGATCTCACCTCTCTCTGCTTGATGGGCTCCATAACATGATATTGGTTTTCTCTTCAAGGATGTTCAACTTGAAGCAGATTGTTTATGACTGTCAAGATCCCAAAACGTAGTAATATATCAGCTAATTGGTTCTGTGCCTTAAAATATGGAGCAAAAGAGTTTTTTTTTTGGCTAGTTTAATTTATAAGACCTATATATATATATATATATATAACTGGATGGTTCATGTCAGTATGTCTCTCATTTGAGAGAAATTACTTATCTATTTTTTCATTTTTTGTATTTTCTTTTGTTTTTAAAATATAAAAAGTAATCATTGTCTATTTTGATTTGATCAATAAAGTTGTACACCATTAAAAGGAGAGAGAGAGAGAGAGAGCTAGCTTTGGGTTTTTCAAAACCTCTTATTTTAATACATGTTACTATTACATTTAAGAAAGAGAGTGGGAATAATAATACAACATAATAAAGTAAAATATTAATAAATCAAATAATATAAATAGGTTGGGCTTAAACAATCAGACATAAAACAACAAAAATAAAATATTATTTAAAAATTAATTTAAAAATCCACTAAACTTTCACTTAAAACTAATAAATATTAAAAATATTTCAATTCCACTTAAAAATCAAACTTAATAAACACTAATAAAAATAAGAAATTTAAATACAAAAATATTAAAGTTTTAACAATATTATGATTTCAACATGGGTTCGATATTTTGCTTTATTTATTCTTTTTCTTTTATTAGATAACTTTGTATTAATGTATTTTAATTAATTTAATATTATTAAAATTAATAATTATTATGAGTTGAGACTTTACTGTGCATAGTGTCCATACTACACAAGAGACTTATATAAAATAGAGGACCCAATAAAAATGATATGAAAATAAAAAATTAATGGAATTTTAAAATGTAAAACCTATTTTACCACTCAAACAAAGAAGACAAGCTAAATGGGTCTATGTTGACCCATTTTCAAAAATGGTTCTAATTCGTGTAGAAACCTATAACGTGTGATACATAATACAATATATTTCAATACATACAATAATAATAATAATAATAATGTTGTATATAATAAATATATAGAATAATAATAGTAATATATAATAATAATAGTAATCTATATAAAATTTGAAACCTAATAACTATTAATAAGAATTATTAAAGTTAATAAAAATATTAAAATTTAGCAAGTTTTTATCTATCAATTGTTAAAATATAAGAAACTGACAAAAATTAATTAGTAGTTCATAAATTAAAAAACTAAAATACAATTTAATTATTTTTAAATATAATTAACTTAGCCTAACTTGGGGCTCAAGCAAATATTTTCTTCTAAGCTAGGTCTAGCTCAAATCTTCACCAAGCCCACACATAATGCGGACAGTAGGGAATTAATAAAAATGTTAAATTTTATCAAGTTTTACCTAGAAACTATTAAAAATTAATATTAATGGGATAAATAAAATTAATAATAATAAGTAACAAATCATTTATAACTTAGCATAACCCGATTAGATCTATAAATTTCCAGGCTCAAGCAACTATTTTCTTTTGAGTTAGGTCTAGCTCAAGTATGCACCAAACCCACACATAATGTGGTAGTAGGGTTGTAAACGAATCTGACTCAAATCAAATCCAGCTACATCCACAACAACATCCAATTATGAAATTTTTAGATCAGCATCAACATCTGATTATTATTATTATTATTATTATTATTATTATTATTATTATTATTATTATTATTATTATTATTATTATGTTGGATTTTGAATTTTAAAAGTACAAGTGCACATATGTACAATTACAATAATTATACTACAT
The DNA here is from genome assembly GCF_055504915.1 of Nelumbo nucifera. Classification (NCBI taxonomy): domain Eukaryota; kingdom Viridiplantae; phylum Streptophyta; class Magnoliopsida; order Proteales; family Nelumbonaceae; genus Nelumbo; species Nelumbo nucifera. The sequence continues at coordinate 63,150,393 of NC_142649.1, forward strand.
ATATACAAAATAATAATTTTTTATTAAACATGGATTTTAATCAAATTGGATGGGGTTAAATCCACATTCAATTGAATTATTAATCATATGCAAGTTCTAACATCCAAATTTTGGATAACCAAATTTGAAGTCTAATTGGGTATCAAACTTTTGGAGTCCAATGATAGCCCTAGCGGATAGGGCCCAAGTTTAAGCTCAACTTGGAAGTTATATGCATATATCATAAATATTATTATATAATAAATTTTATTTAATATATATAGAAATGTTATATATTTTTTATAATAGGCTAGAATTAAATAAAAAATTAATTACCAAAAAAAGAATTAAATAAAAAATTAATTTATAAAAAAATCAAAACCTATAGGCCCAAACAAATATTATTACACTTAAGGTGTGGGCTTGGGCTAGGCCAAACAACCTTAAAAACTACCAATACACTATCAAAATTTAGCTCGAGATTATTAATTTTTTTGGTTTATTGGACTATATAATGGAGGTAGCCCATCCCTTGTAGCACCTTTGACTTCAATATTATCTAAAACTAGTTAAAAACAAAAAACAATGCCCTCATGGGTTGCACTCGGTTTGGTCTAATCCAATTATAAATGCTATGATGCATGCAACTTGGGTGGGTTTGGCTTAGGTTAATTTAATTATGACTAAAAATGTTAACTATGGATTAATTGAATTATGACTATAACCTAATTTTATATATTTATCAATATTTAAGTGTTTTAATTATTTAAGTGATATTCACAAAAAATGAAATATTTAATCATTAATATAGTTAAAATAAAAAATAGAAAACTAACAAATAATATGGAAAAATAATTATTTTATTAAATAATTAGAAATAATTTATTATTTTGTTAAAAATGTTAATATAATTGATCCAAATTACAAAATTAGTAACAAATTATTAAAATAAAGATTTAATTATTTTAAACAGCATTGCATGATTTCCTTAACTATAAGTTTTGGTTATTTCACTTTCCTTGATAAATCTCCGCTAGTATATATAATAAAACAAGACGGTCCATGTCAGCAACCCTCTTCTTTCAGGATAGGTAATAAAGTAAAATATTAATTAATTAAATAATCTTAACAGGTTGAGGTTAAACAATCAACTATAAAAGAATAAAAATAAAAAAACTATTAATTTAAAAATCTACTAAAGCTCCACTTTAAAATAATAACTATTGACAAAAATGAGTAAAAATTAAAATACATTTATCAATGGAACAAAACTTCTATTTAAAAATCAAACTTAATAAATACTATTAAAAAAAGAAATTTAAATATAAAAAAATTAATTGATGGTTTTAATAATATTATGATTTAATCATGGATATGATTTATTGCACAAAGAACTTGTGTTCTAATGTTGTATTTTGTTTTGTTTGCTAGTGGGGACCTATGTGATGCACGAGATTTATCAAGAAAAGAAAAATAACCAAAACTTATAACTAAGGAAAGAATGCAATGTTGTTTAAAATAATCAAATCTTTATTTTAATAATTTGTAACAAAAATATTTTACTCATTTAGTAATTTGGGTTAATTATATTAATGTTTTTAACCAAAATAATAAATTATTGCTAATTACTTAATAAAATAATTATTTTTTACATATTATTTGTTAGTATACTATTTTATTTATTTTACTTTATTAATGATTAAATGTTTCAATTTTTTGTAAATATCACTTAAACACTTAAAATATTTAAAGATCAATAAATATATAAAATTAGGCTATAGTCATAATTAAATTAATCTATAATTAATTTTTTTTAGTTATGATTAAATTAATCTAAGCCCAAACTTAAGGTTTAAGATTTCAGATTAGGCTTGGATAGATCCTCATCCTAACCCAACCACCTAAGTTGCACACATCATAACATTTGTAATTGGGTTGAACTAAACCGAGTGCAACCATGCATGCATTATGTTTGGGATTTTTTTAACTATTTTTAGATAATATTGAAGCCAAAGGAGATATGAAGGATGATGGGCTATCCCAACTCCCACCTTAAGTGTAATAATGTTTGTCTGGGCCTACAGGCTTGCCCATCTTAACTATAAAACTACGTTTTTTTTTCAAATTAAAGTTTTTATTTAATTCTAGTATAGTATAAAAATATATATAAAATTATGCGTTCATTAAAGTTTTTATTAGATAACTTTATATTAATTCATTTTAATATAATTAATATTTTTTTATCAGTTGAGACCAATTACTATGCATAATGCACATACTACAAAAATAAAATATTATTTTAAACAATTATTAATTTAAAAATCCACTAACTTCCACTTAAAAATAATAACTATTAACAAAACTTAGTAAAAATTAAAATACATTTATCATTGGTTTCCTTCAAATGTTAATTCAAAAACATTTCAATTCCACTTAAAAATCAAACTTAATAAACACTAATAAAAATAAGAAATTTAAATACAAAAAAATATTAATTAATAATTTTATAATATTAAGATTTAAACATGGGTTCGATATATTGCACACAAAACTTATGTTCTAACGTTGTATTTTGTTTTATTTATTCTTTTTATTTTATTTGATAATTTTGTATTAATGAATTTTTAATTAATTATATAATTAATAATATTATTAAAATTAATAATTTTTATGAGTTAAGACCTTTTACTGTGCATAGTGCATATGATACATAAGAGACTTATATAAAATAAATGACTCATTTTCGAAAACAATTCCAATTCGTCTAGAAACTCATAATGTGTGATACACGACACAATATATTTTAACACATACAACAACAACAATAACAATTTATATATAGTTTGAAACCTAATAACTATAATTAATAAAACAATTACTTAAACTAATAAAAATTAGTAGTTCATAAATTAAAAAAATGAAAATAAAATTTAATTCTATTTAAGGATAATTAATATTGATAGGATAGTTAAAAGTAATAATAAAAAGTAAAAAAATATGAAAAATAATAAAATAAACCATTTACATTCAATATGAATATTATAAAAATAATTAAAATAATAAAGCCAATAATTAACCAATTAGAAATGTCATAAGAATTCTTTTAGGGATAATCATTTATAACTTAGCCCAACCTAGCTAAACCTACCGATTTTCAAGCTCAAGTAACTATTTTCTTCTAAGCTAGATGCAGCTGAGATGTACACCAACTGCACACATAATGTGGGCATTAGGGATATAAAATTAATAACTAGTTAATAAAGTTAATAAAAAATATTACACTTAAGCAACTTTTATCTAGAAATTGTTATAAATTAAGAAATTAATAAAATTGAGGGATTTTTGGACTGCAATCCCCCTCAGAAAATCTGAATTGCAGTCCTCTCCTAGTCTACTAGTAGCCCCCCTATAAACCGCATCCTGTCCATCGATTTGGCATCAATCCATGGTTAGGATTCAATCCACCCCTGAGTGGAGCTCTAGATTCATAGGGGTGGATTGACCTATAAAAGCCCAAAAAATTAATAATAAAAAGTAACAAATACTATGCATGCATTAATTTTACTAATCAAATTACATATATATTATGTGTATACTATATAATTTGATCTGATTCCTAAAATTTAGAAAATTGGACCAAACAAAAAAAGAAATTATAGAGAAATCTCAAACCAAATCAAATCATTTTTAAGGCCAAACCAAGCCAAATTTTCAATTTCAACATTCTTTTTTCATGAATTTTTCATGGTTTTTTCATTTTTTATGTAAAATCCCATTTTTAGCTTTTGCACTAAACAGATTTTTTACTTCCCCTAGGCCACATAAAAACCCACTTACAGGTGGAAGAGTATTAAAAGATAATCCACGATTATCTGTTATTTTCAAAATTTTTCTTACTGTTTCTTAACCAAGTGGAATAATCAAAATTAGACAATATTTTCCAAGCGAATTCAATTGGAAGTCTACTTGATGAATAATACATTACCAAATACCAATCATAAAAAATGCCACGTCATTTCCAAGTTTGGAACGCACGTATTAGGTACGCGTATATCTTATTGACCCAATATTACGAGTAGAACCGTAGGGGATTCGAACTCCTGTTTAGGCTACAAAACTATTGAGGAATGAGGACGTTCTCTGCTTCTATATGGCTATATCTTCTTTCAGCACAAAATCTATCCATACTGGTTTTCGTACAAATCCTTGAAATAAAACCCAGCTACCTCTAATTTACACTATCCGCCATGAAACTTGAAGCCATATTTCATGGTAGGTTCAATTTGCATTCTATGCTCGCCTGAGCTTCAAAACTTCCCGATGGAAGTCTGTGAAATTCGTCCTCGGCTTTTTATGCTCGGCCGACGAGGTGTCTTTTGCTCGTCTGTTTTGTTGCCGTAAGTTTATCCTCATTACTACATCTTCTGGCTTGAGGCTTCAAATTTTCCCATTTGTAAATGGTTTGGACTGAGCTATCTTTCTTCTTTCCTCTGTAGATGTTCTTTTATTATTTCTTGCGATATGATTTATCCAGAAAAATAAAAGGAAATTTGTGTTGGGATTTCTTCCTTATCCTAGTTTTTAGTTACTTCGATTAAATTCTGGGTTTTACCGAGTTTTTTCAACTTGGTCTTCTTTGTAGAGCTTATGCTTATTCAAGTTGTTTTGTAAAATTACGGTGCTTCGGATTCTTCAGTAGCACTTTCTGAGTGACTTGGTCGAAATGGAAAACTTCCATTGCTATATTTAACCTGGTATTGAAATCTTGTAGTTGTTCTCTTTATTTTTCCCTACTTGCTGTAATGATTTCTACTGTTTTGTTTTTCACTGCAATATATATATATATATATTATCTTGAATTACAAGTTTCTCTTCTTTGGTTCACAAAAATTCATTTTGTCCTTTTCCCCTGCTTTAATTTTTGTGTTCGTTAAACTTAATGAATTCATGTTATTATGCTTTAGGTTTATGCTCACCTTTTCCCCCTTCCCTTTTTTTTATTCAATTTCATTTGAAAGCTAGGGGTGAAAAGGCCAAAATTAAGAGAGTTCACACTGTACAGTTCGTTTTTGTAATAGCTTAACAAAATCATTACCACAATGGACAGTTTATTTTGAATTTTCAGTTTGCAGCTACTTGCCATTAGTGCATTTTTATATCGTTCTCTGTTTCAAGGGCTCATCTAGAAATTGAAAGAATACTGTTAGGCGTCACTCACTCTGCTACTGAGAATCAACATTAAGCTTCATTGAGACTTTGCCTCCCATGTGAACAATGGAGAACTTCACACTGTTGCCAACTGGACCTAAATGCTGCGTCCAGCCTTGATGGTCAGGGTGCTTGACAGTGAAAAAATATTGCAAATTGAAGCTTTGATATATACAGAGATAAATACGTGGGGCCATTTTGGGCCTCAAACTAATTTTCCACATTGAAGATTCCTTGGTCGTTCGACATTCTTTTCCAAATACATATACATATACATAAACATATGTGTATATGTGTGTGTTTGTAAGATTGATGCTTGTATATATTTTGCTAATACTTAAACATGGCTTACATATTCTTTTATGCTCTTTCTTCAACCCCCTCCCCCAAGAAAAAGATCATGTAACTCATGGTTGTGTTCTTATGCATTCTTTATTTGGGCAGGTATATATGCCGTCAGTTGCCCTCACGCACTGCATTCAAGATCACTCTACATATAAAGGTTCATAATTGTCTGATGAAAACACCTATAAAGTCTTTGAGAAAAGGTATTATAATTTTTCCCCACTTGTTATTGCACATCTGGATACAAGTATAATGTGTCCCTACGTTGAACATCTTATGTCTAAATGGCCAAGGAAGAGAGTCTTCAATCTTGTATCTAAAAACTACATCTTCATAATGTTTAAGAAAAAAATTCCTAAGTTTTCGCCTTGGAAAAACTTATCAGAACAGTTTGGTTTATCACTTTTCCTGTTTCCAACTGCAGTTTCCACTTACAACATTGATATCCTATGTCTATCGTGATATATTATTTCTCATTATTTGCTTGGAGGGAAGTAAAATGACACAGTCCTGATTCTATATGGAAGAGAATAAGAAGGGGAACAAAATTTCATATCTCTTTTTGGGATGCAAATTTTACACCCCATGGAGATGAAAATAATGTGGTCCCAACTCCAATGTAAAGCTTGATTCCCAAATGTGCAAAACAAACAAAAGAAAATATGAACTAGATGCTAAATTTACACCCAGTCCATTTCTGCTTGAAATAAATACAGCCTTGAGAAAAAAAATAAAGGAAATAGAAAAGGACAAATAAATAAATAATATAAAGTTCACTGGGTGAAAACCTTGGACTTCTTTTAACATTACGCTATGGATGATATTATTGGAGGAAGGCACATGGGAAAAACATTGCAACGTTTTCCACGGCTAGAAATAATATCAGCATTAGTTGGATATGACTCTTGCATCACAACTCATCAAATTAAATTTTGATTTTGATCAATGTAGTTTGGGAAATCCAGGTAAATCAGGAATTGGAGGAGTATTTAGGAATGATCAGGGACAGATTGAATATTCTCAGGGTCAATTGGACAGGAGGTTATACAAGGGCAGAGTTGTTAGTACTTTGGCAAGGATTAAGATTGGTGCCCTCTCTGAAATATAGAAGGGTAGTGGTTGAAGGAGACTTTAAGGTGGTAGTGTGCTGGTTCATAAATGACAATACAGGAACTTGGCAGTACTGCTATACTGTGAAGTGAGAAGACTAGCAAGGATGTTGGATGCAACATTTACATGGGTACCATGATAAGCCAATAGCCTGGCTGATGCATTGGCTAGACAGGGGGTACAAAGAAACAATCTGTTTTGGGAAGTTGTTTCCATAGGACTGAAGAATGTAAGTGTAGTGTCAGGTGGTTGAAACCAACCTAGGTTACCAGGATAATTGTGCACCATTTGTCAGTTACTGATAAAAAGTCAAAATTTAGATAATTTTAAATAGTTTATATGAAAAGAATGGGGCATTTGATCAAGGGACTAGTGGGGTTGAATTATATTCCAGGAATGGTTGATGGTCTGGACCATTCAACCATCTGATCATACCTGGCTTTTAAATCACATGGTATCATCATGTGACTTTAGGAGGGAAGCGTTGCCATTTTCCAATTCAATGTACTTTTTAAGTAGTCTTTCAGTGGCTCTTATTTTTGTTTTCTAGTATCATATAACCTGCTAGAAGGGAAAATTCTTTTTTGTTGTCAACTAAGTATTTAAATCTGGTAGTATAATTCTTTTTAGAACTTCTACTGAAGCTGTCACATTATCATTTTAGAAAAATCTTTCATCTACGCTATAATGATTGATATATCTTGAAGATCCTGGTTTTTCAGGGAATTCAGCTACAACCTCTCAAGAACTATGCAAGGTGCTTTGGACCATCGAAGCTGATTTAGAAGATGGTGAGCTTTTGTACATAACTGGAGATCCAATTGTCTTGGGTTGCTGGGAGCCAGAGATGGCTGTTCTCATGTCTCCTTCTAGTGAACATGCTAACTTGTGGAAGACTGAAGTAAAGGTAGTAACCTAATAACATTATTCAAAAAATTAGAATAGCAAGTATTATCAATGTTCAGAGAACTGGACCAGGCATAGAGCCGGAGAAGGGAGAGGTTCATGGGTCAGAGGTTCAAGTGGGGTCGAACATATACATATATATACTATGGGTCATACAAATACTACATATAACATATTTTACAACTTTTAATATATTTATATATGGTGGATCATGGATGGATGGCAAGTTCTTTAATTTTTAAAGCAAATGACTAGGGTTCAAGTCTTGTAATTTACATTTTCTTTAAAATACGTGCGTAATAAAGTAAAATGCACAATAAAGTCATTAATTAACACAAGTAAAGAGGTGGATGGTAATTAAGCAATAGATAAAAACAAGAGGTCATGGGTTCAAATCTTGTTAATCACATTTTAAAATTTTAATTGTTTAAGGACCTGGGCAGTTTCATGAAACCGGGACTGGTTCACTGGTTATCCGGTTAAACTGACCGGTCAGCTGGTTTTCACCACATTTTAGCAAAAACGATTATTAAGGTATGACCGAACCGACCAAGGTACCGGGTCACAGTTTAACTAGTCCGACCAGCTGGTCTGGTCTGGTTTCCTAAACACTGAATATTATAATTTCATGATAATGTATTTAGTTAGTTACGCTTTTATATTGATTATCAAGGATATAAAATGTTTGAACTTCAATGGAGAAAGGTAGAATGTTACATTCTAGGTTTAAAGTATCAATACACCCAAATGTATCGGCAGGGGTGTATTGGCACTTTAAACCATGCGTGTTTTATCTTTTTTATTTTTTTTTTCAAAATTTCATTTTTTATAGATGTTTTATATTATTTAATAAATAAAATAATGATTTCCTGAAAACACCTTTAAACAGGTGTATCAGAACCCTAACGATACAATATGATACGCCCGATACAGGGCACATTGTATTGATACTTTGAACCTTGGTTACATTGCTAAGTAGCTAAGTAGCTTAGCAATATTCTCTTACCACTACAACAAAATGCATGAGTATTTCATTCTTTTAGAGAGCTCTTGTATATGAATGGACTCCTATATAGGTGGATGCATTAACAACCTGATCTACCTTATGTTTGGAGAATGTACTCAAGCTAATTGGCTTTCTGTTAAGTTTATCTTTAAACTACTTAACTTTGGCAGGTACCTTGTGGAATGAATTTCAAGTACAATTATTTCATAAGAGGAGATAAATGGCCTTCCTCTGATCTTGTTTGGAGACCTGGGCCTGAGTTTTCCCTATCAGTGCCTGTAACTCACAATCAAATTCTGGTGAGAGATTCATGGGTGACGGCTCGGATGGGAATCCCTCCTATGCACTCATGGGGATCATGGATTGGGGAAGCGTGCCTTCCTGCACATTCCATAACATCATCTGCTGCTGGGGGTAATTATTCCATAATGGTCTTTTTCCTTCTGTAACTTCACCTGTTCTTATGTTGCTGAACACTTAAATGCTTCCAGTGGTTTGACAGATGAATATGGGATTTTAGAAAGTCCTAAAAGTGATTCTTTAGGGAGAAAGGAGTTCTCAATTGATGTTACAGCTGAGGATGAGTTTCATTCTGTTGAAAAGGATTGCACACTTAATAATGGTGTTAATGGATCAGATTCTGGTGAAAGAACTTCTGACAGAGACAACCCTATTGAGGAACCATGGCTACTCCAATATTCTCTCATTTCCCTTGATTTTAAAGGTGAGGTGGAATCTTCTATGCCCAAGGAATCTGATCAGGATATGATAACTCAACTGGAATTTCCTGATAAGGCTTATCAAGATACAGCAAAGTTATTAGGTAAACTAGCCTGCATTGAGTCTGTTAACACTATTATATTGATTAACTCTTCAATATGTACCATGCAAAGGATTGCTGTCTTGGAAGATGGGAAATTGGTTGAGTTATTACTGGAACCAGTAAAAAATAATGTGCAATGTGATAATGTTTATCTTGGAGTGATCACAAAACTTGTTCCTCACATGGGTGGTGCTTTTGTAAATATTGGCATTTCCAGACCTTCACTCATGGACATTAAGCAGAATAGGGAACCATTTGTGTTTCCCCCATTCCGTTCTAAAACTAAGGAGAAACAATTTGATGACTTCGTGGTCAATGAGCTTCAAGAAGAGGTTGATGCTCATGAGAGTGAACCAGTTTCACATGGTGACATTGATCTAAGTTATGATTTCTCAGAGATTGATCTTCATGAAGACCAGGCACACTTTATGCATGTTGATTTTGAAGAAAATGAAGTTGAGGGTGATTTCGTTGTCCCAGATGCTCTTCAGCAGAATCTTAATGGTGGTATAATTGGTTATGATGAGGGAAAAGCCAATTTAGAAGACCACTTCGATATAAATGGGCATTATGTAGAAGACAAGACTGTTGTTGAATTCCTTCCTGTTGAAACAGAAGATCTTAATGATACTCAGCTATCCCATCATATCTTACAGGATATGCAGGACTCTGAGGATGCACATCCTGGTGAAAACAAATGGACCCATGTTAGGAAGGGCACTAAAATAATTGTACAAGTTGTTAAGGAGGGTTTGGGGACAAAAGGTCCTGCGTTGACTGCTTATCCAAATCTAAGGAGCAGATTCTGGGTATGTTATGCTGTTATGATCTTGATGTGCTCACTCACTTACTCACTCACTCACTCACTCACTCACTCACTCCTTTTCTCTGAATTGCAGATATTGAGCACTCGCTGTGATAGAATTGGTGTCTCAAAAAAAATTTCTGGTGTTGAACGTACACGCTTAAGAGTAATTGCAAAGACTTTGCAGCCTCCTGGTTTTGGTTTGACTGTAAGAACTGTTGCTGCCGGCCATTCCTTGGAGGAGTTGCAGAAGGACTTGGAGGGCCTACTTTCCACCTGGAAAGACATAATGGAACATGCAAAATCTGCAGCTCTTGCTGCAGATGAGGGTGTGGATGGGGCAGTTCCCATTATTTTGCACAAGGCAATGGGTCAAACTCTATCCGTTGTGCAAGATTATTTTAATGAGAAGGTAAACTTGTTCTTAATAATTGACTTTCATGTGTATTTGCCTTTTCTTTTTCAATGATACATTTCCAAGTTCCCAAATTAGCTTTGTTTGGTAATAATTTATCTCTTGATCCTGATTCTTAATGTTACTAATTTTCAGGTTAAGAGCATGGTTGTTGATTCTCCTCGTACATATCATGAGGTACAGTATCATATGCACTCATTGGAGATGTAATTCCTAGAACTATTTGAGTATGGAATCTATAGGTGATTTTCTTCCTTGTTTATGTATGTGTTGCACATGGGGTTTTGAGGGCTGCCATTCTGTGGGTCTGGAATGAGGAACTACCTCTGTGAAAGCTGATCTATTGATGACTGTAACATCTGATGCAAGCAAATTTTTTAGCTGACTAAAAAAGAGAAGGCAGATGACCCAGAAACTGTAGGTTGGGTTGTTAAGATTTCCTAATTGTAATATTTTTTTTATTGGAAACGTTTTTGGCCTAGGAGATCATTAGTAATCATTCACTCACCAAGTTCTAACAGGATGCGTGTATATGATGCATTTGGTACAGCCACGAGGTTGATAAATCTTCTTCTTGACCCTTGAAGAGTAATACTCCATTTCAGATTGCTGATTGGAGGTTGTGGGGGAAGAAATGGCTTGGTTATATCATTTAGTTGCAGGTGGAATGAATTCATTAGTTGCATAATTTCCAGTTATGTTGATATTTATGTAAGCTATGGCCTCTAAAATTTGCTATTAATAAATATTTTGTTTGAGAGAGTAACGGAACTGATGAAGATAAAAGAGGAGTGTACATGAGAGGAACAAAGTATGACTCTACAAGTGGATCGCCTATGTTAGAGTTAGCCGAATAAGGGTAGATTAGTCAACTCCCATACTTAAGTAGGGGCAGTTTAGTCCTTGTACATTTAAGAGCCTAATCACTATTAAGAGGTCGACTGATAGGGTTTAGCTATCAGGTTCGACAGTTCTTTCATCTTCTTCTTCTTCTCCTTCTCTTTCTTCTTCTCCTTACTGGTTCGGACTACTGTAGCAACAGTAGAAACATGGTATCAGAGCAAAGTTCGTGACCTATTTCAGTTCGTGACAACTTCAGTTCGTGCTTCAGTTCTCTCCTTTTCTTCTCTAGGCTGTCAATGGAGAAAAGTGGTTTGTCCCAGGCCTGAAACATCTCAGCTCTTCTTTTTTTCTGGTGCGCAGAACCTCATTTCCTAAGAAAACAACTTCAGCAGTGAATGGTTGGCTGAAGCTCTCAAACGAAGGTTGGTTATCTCTTCTCTTTGTGCTGTTGGTATTTCTGGGTTGAAAATCTTCAAGAACTTGAGAGGACTGACCAGAACCTAGAGAACTAGGTTGGTTGTTGCCCTGGTTCTTGGAAAAAATTCCAAGAACAGGCTGTGTTTACAATGACCAAATGGTGTAAGGGCTGCTACTGTAGGTGGCCGAATGGTGCAAGGTGTAATGCAATGGTACTAGTTGAGTTCTCGTTGGTCTTGTGGTGCCCTCTTAAAAGCGTTAAAGCAGGTCTGTATTGTGTGCGACAGCTATGGCTGTGTGGTGGTGCTTGTGATGCACAAACTCTGTTGAGTAGTTGTAAGAGAGCTTGCATGTGGTTAGTAAGTGCTGAATTAATGTCGGTGTAGTCTGTGTTCTTTTGTGAAATCAGTAGTGGTCTGGATAAGAACAAAGGCGCGTGTATCTATCATTGTGTTTAGGGACTGCTGTAGGTTCTGGAACATCAAACTCTTGACAGTAGCACTTAGTTGGTGATTGGGAATTCAGATTAGAGGCAGCATTGAAAGAGTATCATGGCAGCAATGGGAGATGGCTGTAGTGATCAGAAACCTAGTGTGGTGGTTTCCTCTGACTATCTAGGTGTACAGATGACCTCAATTAAACTGAATGGTGAGAATTATGTTCCATGGACCAAGTCGGTGGAAGTTTTTCTCAAGGCAAAGAGAAAAGTGAAGCATGTGAAAGAAGATAAACCACCGGCTGACTCTCCAGGGTTTGATGATTGGGAACAGGAGGATGCTCAAATCATGACATGGCTATGGAACAGTATGGAACCCAAAATAAGTGCCAACTTCATGTTCTTAGATACAACTAAGGACATATGGGAACATGCCAAGAAGCTGTATTCTGGGTAAGATAATACTACAAGGGTATATCAGCTCTATCAGGAGTACTTTGGTCTGCAACAAGGAAATAAAACCCTAGAAGAGTACTATGCCAGTATGAAGAACCTCAAAAATGAACTCAATGTCTATCATCCTCTCACTCCAGATGTTAAGGTTCAGCAACAACAGAGGGAACAACTAGATGTCACAGGGTTCTTAGTGGGGTTGAAATCAGAGTATGAACCAATTAGGGCTCAAATATTGGAGGGCTCTACCCTTCCTACACTTGAGGAAGTGTTTGTTTGGCGTCGCAGGATTTCTTTGGGGACAGAGAATCCCACACAGTCTGATAGATCAGCTTTTGTGACAGCCAGAGGAGGTGGACGTGGTACGAAAGGGGGAGGACATGCCTCCCGAGGAGGTCGTGGTGGTTCCATATTTGGCCGTGGTGGTGGTCGTGACTCAGGGGGAGGCAGTGGCAAAGAAAAAGGCAGCTCTACAAGGAAGTGTACCCACTGTGGCAGGGAAGGACATTCGGTAAATTTCTGTTATGATCTCCATGGCCGCCCTCCCTCTAAATGGGCCAATCATGCTGTTGCTGGTGGGGTTGATGTCAGTGATAATCAACAGGTAGACCTAACTCCTTCCACATCTACATCTGTTTCCGGAAGGGAGATGGTGAGTGTACCACGTGATGAGTATGAGCGGTTCCTTCAGTCCACTTCACAGCACACTACTGCTACTCTTGCCCACTCAGGTATAGCTTGCCTGTCATCTAAAACCTCTCCTTGGATTATTGACTCTGGAGCCTCTGATCACATGACCGGGACTCCAGGTGTGTTCTCTTCTCTTTGAAACTTCCACATCTCAAACTGTTACCCTTGCCAATGGTTCCTCCTCCCATTTGTGGTGTTGGCAATGTTGACATGGCTTTTCTTTCTTTATCATCTGTTCTATATGTCCCTAAGTTTCCATTCAATCTTATGTCTGTTAGTAAATTAACCAAGACTCTTAACTATTCTATTACTTTTTTCCCTTCCTCTTGTGTTTTTCAGGATTTCAGGACGGGGAAGAAGATTGGTGGGGGGCATGAAGCTGGTGGATTGTATTATCTTGATGGTAGTGGATCGTCAGTTGCACTTCAGACTTCACTCACTCCTCTATAGTGGCATTGTCGACTGGGACATCCTTCTCTCAAGGCACTCAAGATACTAGTTTCGTCTTTGAGTCATTTGTCAGTGTTACAGTGTGAGTCGTGTCAGTTTGGGAAACATCGTCGTGTTTCCTTCAGTCCTAGAGTTGAAAGTCGTATGTTGAGTCATTTTGCTTTGGTTCATTCAGATGTTTGGGGCCCGATCAAAATAGAGTCTTATAATGGTTACAAGTATTTTGTCACTTTTATTGATGATTGTTCAAGAATGACATGGATTTATTTAATGAAAGAAATGAGTGAATTATTTTCCATTTTTCAAAAATTCCATGCTGAAATACGTACACAATTTGGTGTTCCAATCAAAGTTCTTCGTTCAGATAATGGTCGTGAATATTTTCTTACTTCCTTTCAACAGTATTTAGAACAGCATGACATCATTCATCAAACTTCATGTGCATCCACTCCTCAACAAAATGGGGTGGCTGAATGGAAGAACCGTCATCTCCTTGAAACGGCTCGGTCTATTCTTCATCATATGAGTGTTCCTAAACGGTTTTGGAGTGATGCTGTACTTACTACGTGTTTCCTCATTAATCGGATGCCCTCCTTTATTCTTCATGGTCGGTCTCCCTTCTCTATCTTGTTCCCCACCTTGTCTCCCTTTCCATTAACACCTCGTATCTTTGGTTGTGTGTGCTTTGTTCACAATCTGAGTCCTGGAATAGACAAGTTGGATGCACGCTCCATTAAGTGTGTCTTTCTTGGCTACTCTCGAACTCAAAAAGGGTACAAGTGTTACAATCCCATTACTCGGAAGTGCTATGTCTGTCCTGATGTCACCTTTTTTGAATCTATTCCCTTCTTCTCAGGAACTGAAGCATCGTTGTCTCCACCTTTGCTTCCTCTTCCTCTTCCGGTCAGTGATCCCGTTCCGGGTGTTCCTGTTGGAGTGGACTCGTCACCTCATCCAGTGCAGATCCCTACTGGACGACCACCAATTCGGCAAGTGTATACACGTTAAACGACACCGGCCCCTTCTCCAGCTTCTACCTTGTCCGCGGATCCTGTCGTTGCTCCTGTTGTTGAACCCTCAGGACTTGATCTACCCATTGCCTTACGGAAAGGTAAACGTAGTTCTACTCTCCATCCCATTTCCAATTTTGTTTCAGTATCTTGCCTTTCCGCCTCACATCGCCGGTTTGTTTCACTATTGTCATCTATTTCCATACCTAACAATGTCCAAGAGGCTCTTAGTTCACCTGGGTGGAGGCAGGCAATGGAGGAGGAACTCTCTGCTCTTCAGCATACTCACACGTGGGAGCTCACTACTCTTCCTCCTGGTAAGCATGTTGTGGGTTGTAAATGGGTGTATACTATTAAATACTTGCCAGATGGTAGTGTGGAGCGTCTGAAAGCCAGACTTGTTGCTAAAGGTTATTCACAGTTGTATGGAGTGGACTATATGGAGACATTCTCTCCAGTGGCTAAGATTAGCTATGTCCGTGTGTTAATTTCCCTGGCAGTTATGTATGATTGGCCCCTATTTCAACTTGACAAAAAAAATGCCTTCCTTCATGGTGACCTTATAGAGGAGGTATATATGGAGCAACCACCTGGGTTTGTTGCTCAGGGGGAGACTGGTAAGGTGTGTAGACTGAAAAAGGCAATTTATGGGTTGAAACAATCGCCTCGTGCTTGGTTCGGGAAGTTTAGTGAAGTGGTGAAGAATTTTGGAATGAAACAATGCCAGGTTGATCACTCAATGTTCAACTATGATTCAGAAGCTGGAAAGATTTTATTAGTGGTCTATGTGGATGATATTGTCATAACTGGCAGTGACAAATTGGGGATCGACAAACTAAAGGTCTTTCTGCAAAATCATTTTCAAACAAAAGACCTTGGGACATTGAAGTATTTCTTGGGTATAGAAGTTGCTAGATCAAGACAAGGTGTAAACCTGTGCCAAAGAAAATAGGTTATCGATCTATTGGACGAAACAAGACTGTTAGGTGCAAAACCGGCTGAGACTCCTATGGAACCAAATGTTAAGTTGAGCAGTGATACAGGGGAAATATTTGATGATCCTGGAAGGTATAGACGACTAGTGGGGAAGCTGAACTATGTGAATATCACGAGACCAGACATCTCCTTTGCAGTCAGTGTGGTGAGCCGATTTATGCAGAACCCTCATATATCTCACTGGGATGCAGTTCTTAGAATTGTAAGATATCTGAAGGGAGCTCTAGGCCATGGGCTATTGTATAAACCAGGAGGAAAACTTGAAGTAGTTGGGTACACGGATGCAGATTGGGCGGGCTCTGTGTCTGATAGAAGATCTACTACAGGTTACTGCACATTTCTTGGAGGAAATCTTGTGACGTGGAAGAGTAAAAAGTAGACGGTTGTGGCTAGAAGCAATGCTGAAGCCGAGTACAGAGCCATGGCACACGCTACATGTGAATTAGTGTGGTTGAGGAATCTCCTACAAGAAATCGGGTTCCACATGGATAAACCTATGAAGTTGTAATGTGACAATCAAGTTGCGCTCCATATCTCATCCAACCCTATTTTTCATGAGAGAACAAAGCACATAGAGATTGATTGCCACTTTGTGAGGGAGAAGGTTCTTACTGGAGAGATAAGCACAGAACATGTAGGCTCAGGTGATCAGTGGGCAGATTTGTTTACAAAAGCCTTAAGCTCAGGGAGAGTGAACTATATATGTAACAAGCTGGGATTATATGACATATATTCTCCAGCTTGAGGGGGAGTGTTAGAGTTAGCCGAATAAGGGTAGATTAGTCAACTCACCTTGGTTAAGTTATGAGCTTATGTGGCAGTCTTATTAGAGGTTCTCTGTCCCATACTTAAGTAGGGGCAGTTTAGTCCTTGTACATTTAATTAGAGCCTAATCACTATTAAGAAGTCGACTGATAGGGTTTAGCTATCAGGTTCAACAGTTCTTTCATCTTCTTCTTCTCCTTCACTTTCTTCTTCTCCTTACTGGTTCGGACTACTGTAGCAACAGTAGAAACATCCTATATTGTGAATTCTGTTTCCCAGCAATAGTCATGGACTTCATAAAAGGCTGGTTAAGTTATGAGCTTATGGCTGAAGGTGCTCAGGCTGATTGCAGTAAGAAACTTGTTTCCCAGCAATAGTCATGGACTTCATAAAAGGCTGGAACTTGAAGGGGCTAAGAAAAGTAGGTAAGGTTGTATGGAACATTATCCCTGTAGCTTTTTTTTTGGAGTATATGGAAAGAAGGAAATGCTAGGGTTTTTGAAAAGAAAGCATCCTCAGAGGAGATGACAGTGAAAAAGATAATGGGGTTCATACCTGATACAGTCAATAAAATATTTTACCTTTTCAAAAAGTTTATGATTTTTATCTTACTCTTAAAATTCATAGAACCATATAAGCATAACAATTTAACTAGTTGATTTATAATTTATAATTCACAAGTTAAACTCACAGCCTTTGCCTATCTTCTATGTGGCCACACTAATTGTTTTTCATTGTTTTCCCAATTTCAATGTTAATTGGAGAAAATCCAATTAACAGTGGATCATAAGTTATGCAAATTAGACAGTTTAAATGGTTAAACCACTGTTACATAGAGGCATTTAACGTGAGGATTTGTAATTTTGGAGAGTAGACACAATGGGAATTTTGGTTTATCTGCTTGGTTCATACTGTAGCTAAGTTGTACACCTATTTTGGAGAGTCGGGCATGAGTTGACTTGCAATCCCCATCAAAGTGGGTGTCCATGCAAAACTGCCTATAGAGTCTAGATCAACCAAGAACCATCCAACAGGGAGAGAGGATTAAAGACTTGGACATATTTCTTTTAAGGTCTTCAAAGGAGGTTCCTTTAAATTTATTTGAGGGCAACACCCCACCCAACAAACCACCGCACCCTTAATGAGTCAAATGAAATCATCGTCTTTGTTGGAGTTAGAAAAGTTCCTCATTCCCCCCCCCCCCTGCATGTGTGGTTATTATGCGCCCCAGTAGAACGAAGAGCTGACCACTTCTTATTTCTTATTTTCAAATGGCTTTAATGAATATCATATCCATTGTATCAACTTATCTTTTTTAGTTTCCTATAAGAATGCAATACCCTTTTATCAACCTGCTCATGCTGTTCATTAATACTTAGAGAAATATAAATATTAGATTTCTTGGTCCTTTTTTGGTGGTTAGGAAAGATTTATATTCTATTGCTGGAAGATCAATAATGGTATGGTAGAATTCGTTAATAATTAGGATTAAGTCATTAAGACTGAGTTGAGTTGGTTTGAGTTGTATTTCAATGTGAAGTTGGAAAAGAGAACAAAAACTTTCTAGATAATTTTTTCTTGAGAGAAAGTAAAGTATAATTTCATTGGAAAAAACCAAAACAAGTATAACAAGCTGCTATACAAAGGGGGAAAACTTTCTAGAGAAATGGATGCAGTTTTCAAGAGATTTTTTTTTTCTGTTTTGTTTTTTATGTTTCTGATAAGTTCTTTGCTGTTTTTTCTTTTCTTTTTTTTTTGAAGAAAGTAAAGATAAAACACAGGGTACACGAGGAGATGTACACCTGCAAGCAATGAGTCTCCAATGATATTACAAGGGTAACATTCAGTCACTAAACAAAGAATCCCAATGAACCCCTGATTTTGCTAGACCATCAGCTACAGAATTTAGTTCTCTAGGGATCCATCTATTCCTGATAAGTTCTTTGCTGTTACCATTTACAATAAAAAAGCTATTCTTTGCTGTTTTCTCCATCTGTTTTCATCATTCATTCATGGGGGGCATGCTAATCCGGGCATATTTCCTGTGTAGGGATTGGGATGAGATTCCCTGATTGTGCCTTTTCCTTACTGAATTTGTTCTTACTGATAAAAAATTTATTCTTTCTGCTATTTTGGTCAATCATTTTATACAGTTTAGTACTTTCTGCATTTTGACCATGATTGGGAACTGAGGATGATAACCATTTTTTTTTAAATTTGATGAATTTAACTAAATTTCTTTTATGATTGTTGATTATGTTTTACTTTTTAATCATCTCTTTTTCAGGTTACCACTTATCTTCAGGAAATGGCACCTGATCTCTGTGATCGAGTTGAATTATATAATAAGAGAATTCCCATTTTTGACGAATATGGCATTGAAGAAGAGATCAATAACATTCTCAGTAAAAGGTACAGTTGTTAATACTAAAGCTTACAAATCACTAATCAACATGTGTAAATTAGATGCTAGTTTTATGGGAAGGGCTTGAACTGCCTCATTATTAGCTTTTGTGATAAAAGATTAAAGACCCTCATACAAGGAAATGGGGGTTGCAGGATAAAGTGTAAGGTGGTGAGGGTGCTTAGATCTTTTCTTTTGGTCAGCAATAGAAAAAAGGCATATTATCCATGTTACCCAGATATGGCAAGGATACAACTGGATGCAGTATCAGGTACAAAACTTATTGAAGGTTCTGACATGATACAGGTATCTGGGTATCATAGCATATTATTGAGAGAGAAAAAGATTGATACTAAGGTTTGGAGTAGAAATAATACAGAACCAAAGAGTGACAAAAACAAAATCCAGAAAGCTTGCTACAGAACCTTTCTTGCCCCCTTTTCCTTTGCTGTTTTTACTCTACTTTACAGCTTTGATTGCCAACTAATATGATGCTTACTATTTTCTCACTTTGCAGGGTCCTACTTGCTAATGGAGGTTCTCTTGTGATTGAACAAACAGAGGCTTTAGTCTCTATTGATGTGAATGGAGGACATGGGATGCTTGGTCAAGGGACTTCACAAGAGAAAGCTATTCTTGAGGTTAACCTTGCAGCTGCAAAACAAGTATGTTAGAAGCCAAATTTTGGTTATTTCCTTAGACTTACATGTAAGATACTGGGGAACATAGTTTTCAAGGCGCCAAGGCGAGGCTAGGCGACAAGGGGGTGCCTTGTCGCCTCATCACCTAGGCGATGGATTTTTTCAAGTATAAATATGTATCCTAGGGTAGTTCCCTAGGTTCCATAATCATATTTCCTTAATAATTATCCATAATTTTCATGAGAAAAGTCTAAACTTCATATTAAAGTATAGAAAATCAACATATTCCAACATACTCATGAGAAAAAAAGAAAGAAAAGAAATTTCAAAAAAATATAAGGGCTGAACCCCTATTTCTGTTATAGGAAAAGAAGAAAAGAAAAGGTGGAAGAAGAAAATTGGTATATAGTATAGACACACAAAATTAGTATAGAAAAAGAAGTAAATGTGTTGGTTAGACAACATTTTAAGTTCTTCCTTACTTATTGGTTCAGGTTTTGAAGTCTTTCAGGGTTCAATACAGCATTTAGCAATGTTTGTGTTGATTAAATCCTAACAAATAAGAAAATAATAAAAAGAAATTAGTATATAAACACACAAAATGAATATTTTAGTTTAAAATTGTTATTTTAAAATTATAACCTCAAAAAATTAAGAATATAAAAGTTTTGTCTAACACACTATAGAAAACTGCTTGGCGATTAGGTGAGGCAAGCCTCCAAGGGCGCCTTGTCGCCTAGGCATCACCTTGACAACTATGCTGGGGAAATGAATTCTGTGAAATATAATCTATATATGTTTGTGTCAGCATCAATGTTCAGATTGAAATGCTGTATTCTGAAGCAGTCTGTTAAATACTTTATTTTTCAAAAGGGAGTTCCTTATTGGACTAGGGCTAACCTTGGTACTCTTTCTTGTCCCCATGGACTTGTACTTCATGGACTAGGGCTACCCCTGATACCGTATGTCCTATCTCCTATTGGACCATGTACATGGAGGACTTTATCCAAATTTGTGAGGACACAAATCTTGCACATAACATGGAAAGTGACATGAACTAACTCATATTTCTTGTACTAAACTGGTACCATGATGTTGTCAATGTCCATACAATCATATTACACCAATGCATCATAATTTCAACTAAGCCTGTAAAGCAGCTGGCAATGATGTTATCTTGGTATGAGTATGGTATTTTTATTTAGTATCTGAAGATGTAGTTCATTGGTCACTATCTCCAAATTGAACATAATGATGAATTAAATATTTTATTGCTTTGATCAACTTTGATAGTTAAATAGTTGGAGAAGAAAAATAATAGTATATTGTGCAGTTTTTCCAATAGAATATTATGTACCTGAGAAACTCTGGATAAGAGTGGGATTGTACTCATGACACAATGGAACTAGTCCATACTTTGAGACCACAGAGATATGAGTTAAGAGAAAGATTCCTTTGACAGTGAGGATTCAAGGGGGTGTAATAGAAAAATGTTTCAGAACACATCAGCCCTGCTTATGCTTATTTAGGAAAAATTCATCCTTTTGGTGGTCTCTTTAGGCTTCAGTCCGAGAGGAATTCAGGGGCATTTATTGTAAGAAATATGTTGGAACCTTCTGGTTACACAGCAGTGTTTGTCTTCTCAGTAGTGGCTTGTGGTGATTTCTTCGGGGAGGAGATTTACTTAGATAATTGGGCTACTTGGGTGATGTAGGAGTAGGTACTTTGATATCAATTAATGTAGGTCTAGGGATGGACTGATAATAAATTTGAGGAAATTATCTTTTCGAGGATGCAAGATTTGGGTTTGTGGTGGAAATTTTTTAAAGCCGTTCCATTGGATGAAAGGAGACCTAAAATATGGATTATGGAGGATGGCGGAACCAAAACTGGGTTTTACCAAGCTTTGATTAGAATGATTTCAAGAGAGAAGTTTATCTCTCTAGAGAAAATGTGTGAAAGTTGATTACTGAAGAAAATTAAGAGAAGACTTATTGGAACCGATTCAGTCTTTTATTTGGTATTGAATGATGGATTTGGTAGATTTTCCAATTCTTTGATGGCTGTTAATGTCTAAACTGAAAAAACTTGGAAGAGAAAATAAGAGAAAAGTGAGAGAAAGAAGAAAAACCTAGTAATTATTACTAGGGTACCTATAATCATTCTGGGATTTGGGAATCGCTTACCAAAAGTCACACAAGTAAGAAACAATATTCAAAATTCATTAATCACGTTTTTGTAATGTGTGTGTGCACATGCACATGAGAGTGACTGTCTGGGTCAGTCGAAATCCTTCCTAAACTAAGAAAACTCAAAGTTATGGTTTTACTATTCATACTCCAACACAGAGAAAACAAAGGGAGCATTTGGTTCATTGTAGATAAGCAAATTATGTTCAGAGACCAAATTATGAAATAGCTTTGATAAGTAAATTTAAGTAAATCAGGCTAAGGAAAAAGAAAAAGAAAACTTATAATTGACGATAAGTAACTTATGTAATAAGTTACCTTTGGATAAGTAAATTCTCATAAATCTACTAATGAGCCAAATGCCACCTAAATAACTTCCAAACTACTTAACCGATGATTTAAAATTTTTAAAATAGTTTGTGATAGAAAAATCAAATTAATGGGTTGAGTCTCACATATAACATGTAAAATGACCAGAATACTCCTACTTCCCAAAAAAATAGAAAAGATACATAAAAAAATCTAATTTTGACTCTCTGGCTTTTACATCACCGGGGCTCTCAGGAATTGCAGGTTTTGTTTTAGATAGTGAAGGCTGAAAGTAATAGTGCAGCCAATGTTTTAAAAAACGTCCGGAACCGGAACTATTCTGGCCACTGGTTTCCGGGTCGATAGTTCGACCATCCGGTCCGAATGGATGGCCCGTTCTGACAAAAAATCTTTAAAAATTTAATGAAAATAAAAAACGGCCAAAAACCGTTGAACAGGTCGAATGGGTTGATGGATCGACCGCCCGGGTCAACAGGTCGTTGACCGATTCAATGGTTTTTGGCTAGGGACTAGGTTTGGGGTAAAATGGAACCGGTTGCCTGGATGGTTCCCAGGCCGAACGGTTCGACCATCTGGGTCAACGGCGGTTTGAAAACCATGAATGCAGCAGAAAGGGGAAGTCTTGCAGCCCAAGCAAAGGATCAAGTTCAAAAGCTCAATATATAAAAACTGCTCAAAGCTGAAAATCTCATTAAGAGAAACAATTTTTTCTCTATGGGATCAAACAAGGGATTTGGACCACGGCAAATCGGACCCAAAACACAAGTAAGACATACCTTATACCTGAAAGAAAAATCACAAGTGCAGTGATCTACTATGGTAGTTCATGCCCAAGATCCCGAGTCTCTCATGATGGCGGCAAGTGATTGAAGATGGTGCAATCTCAATCTTGCTCCTAGCTTTATCCTCCCGAGTATAACAATGATTTAGCACTGAAGTCACCTTCTTTTTTATGACTCTAATGCACCAAAGTATGCAGCAAAGATAGGTCTTGGACTGGCTTCAACAGGTTGTGAGATTTGGCAATGAAATCACCTTCCTTTTAGTGTTTCTTTCTATTTAAATTATAGATGGTAGTTGCCCTTAATAGTAATAGAACTAGGTAAATTCTTGCCATAAATCTGGTTGTAAATGTCTCTAGAATATTTGGTCAGACAGTTTCTTAATGGTTATAGGTGGATAACTGTATTGAATGTTATATTCATCAGAAAAGAAGGAAAGAGTGAAAGGATAAAAAAGAACAAAGATTATTGAAATATTTGAAAGTTTTAAGCATAAAATCTAATCTAAGTGCCTATTTATTTGAGTTGTAGAGTGTTTCTGTGCAATGAAGAATTTCCTGAGGTTGTAACTACTTTTTCAGATTTCAAGGGAGTTACGGCTGAGGGATATTGGTGGCATCATCGTGGTAGATTTTATTGATATGGTTGATGAATGTAAGTAAATAAGTCTTGTAAAATCTTAGATAAATAAGTCTTGTAAAATCTTAGATAATCATGGTAGATTTCATTGACATGATTAACTAGCATGCATTAAAAGTTTATGAATCTGAACATACATCTGTCTGACTGTATACTTTTGTGCAATTTTATCATTTATTAGGTCCCACGAACAACATATTTGAATTTTGATGCAAGATATAACTTTCTTATATTATGTATGCATTTATGTGTCTGTGAGTGAAATCATTCCTGATTCACACTGCATGCTAATCAAGTTGAAAATATAATGTTCTCTTTCTTATATTGTAGCATTTGTGCAATTTTATCATTTATTAGGTTCCACAAACAACATATTTGATGCTAGCTAGAGAATAATCCACAGTTATGTTCCCCCCCCCCCCCCCCCCCCATAGTAGAAAATCAGAGTTGTGTTTATTAAAGTGAGATATTATTATTATGCTCATAAAATATTAGACCAAAACCATACGAGGTTGATGACAGCATGCAGTGAGGGATTGTAAAAGGCCCCTAAGAAGAACCAAGAAAGTTACATACAAACAACACAGGCACTAGGTGCCTCTCCCCATCAGCCTCTAAACAGACTTGTACCATTCAAAAACTCCCAGAAAGATGTGTTCTTGAAGCACTTCGTGACAGCAGCCCTGGAACCAACTCTACTCAGCTTCCTCAAAAACTTATCAATCAGGACCGACTTTAAGAAGATAAGGATAAGGAGGTTTTGTTAGGACTCTCTCTCTCTCATGTTAAATAGCACAAGGGGTTTTGCCCCTTGTTCTTTTTCTCTTTTCATTTCTCTCTCTTAAAAACTATATTATTAGTATAAAATTATGACCTTTAGTTAATAATTTTTTTAACATGCAATTGCTGTATTAAATACTTATTATGATATAATATTGTGTTTGAAATATTGAAATTAATTGATTTAAAATGCTATTGTCTTTTAGATCAATGAGTCGATATGTTCTGAAAGGCAAATTAGTATTATTAGTAAAGTGTATTGCTGATTTTTCGATTTATATGCATGCTAATTTCATTGAGTGCCTCTTTTATCAAAGATAAAAATTGTTTTTGTTGTACTCAAGGTTCAAAGCATTGATACACCCAATATGCATGAACTTGCGTATCAGGTGTTTCAGGTGAATGAAAAACTTTTTTTTATTTTATTTTTTTTACTTTCATATTTTCACAGGTGGACAATGAAAATGTTATTTAACATTTGAAAACACGACTTTTTGGAAAAGCCTTTAAAAAGGTGTATTGATGACCAGCTGAAACGATATGATATGCCTGATATGGGGCGTATCATATTGTTACTTTGAATCTTGGTTGTACTGAACTTGTTTCTACGAAATTATGGCCAAAGAAAATTTGGAACTTCTGGAATGCACCCAGTAGTTAGTTCCTAAATCATGTCACAATTTTTACTGGTTTTATTTTCTTTATATTGTTTATTTTTTGGTTTACTGATCTCCAGCAAATAAGAGATTGGTCTATGAAGAAATGAAGAAGGCTGTTGAGAGAGATCGGTCAATGGTGAGGGTTTCTGAACTGTCTAGGCATGGGCTGATGGAAATAACCAGAAAAAGGGTATGCTTCTTTCTTGTAAATATAAATGTTTCTTCCTGCATGCATATTTTTAGTGTTCAATGTGTGTATTTTGTTACAAGTATTCCAGATTGGTAGTTATTGTTTGATCTGATTAAATGGTAGCTCAATGGTCTACAGGTCCGTCCTAGCGTGACATTTATGATCAGTGAACCTTGTACCTGCTGTCATGCTACTGGGAGAGTTGAAGCTCTAGAGACTTCATTTTCAAAAATTGAGCATGAAATTTGTCGGTTGCTTGTGAGTGAAGTCATTCTGTTATTAGGGAAATTTTATCTTTATTACAGTTTTGTTATTCCATGATTTGATGATATTCGTAAGGGAATCCACCTGTGCTTAATGGCCTAAGAACAAGCAATGAAGAAAAAAAAGAGTGGGATATTTTCCAATCTATGTGACTATATGTCCAATTACATATAAATGTCTGATATCCTTCCATCATTCTTTTCATGGAACTTTGCATAACTGGCGCCTTTTCTGTACTATCTTTTTTTTTGGCATATGGCAGGAGATTCAACTTTTGGAATGGTAGTCTTGATTAATTTTTATTCTCTATTTTATTTTTGTTCTTAGTGGTGTTAAATAGACATTCTATTGTTTGTATCAGGCGAAATCAGATAAAAAGGCAGACCTTGAAAACCCAAAGTCCTGGCCAAGGTTTGTGCTGAGGGTGGACCGCTACATGTGTAACTACTTGACTTCAGGAAAAAGGACAAGGCTTGCAATCCTGAGTAGTTCTCTCAAAGTGTGGATTCTTCTTAAGGTATGCCAGACTGAATTCTTTTCCCCCGGTTTCCATTCAATGGAAGCAAATGGGAAGTACACAATAAGCAATGTTGGACAGTAACTCTGTTTTGCTATTTCATTCATAGTTATATGCTTCACTGCTACTTAGCATGGATAATTGAAATGAAGTAATATTAGAGAAATGTTTGGTATATCCGTTGAACCAAGTAATACTAGGCTAGTCCGGAAGGATAGTTGAAATGCATATACATAATCATGTTTATATCTTGGCACCAAGTAATACATTATGGAATATTTAACTTAAGCATAACTCGTGAAGCCTATAAACAGAATATTAGGCTAATTGGTGGATGTTCCAAGTTGGCAGATTTGGTCCACCTTTCAGCATATCCTGCCTGGGATACGTTCTTGGCCAAGCATGGACTTGATCAGACAAATGATAACAATTGTACCCGTTTCTTACTTTGTTTTTGACTTTTATGTTTTGTTTAAGCACCCAAAAGAAAGCAATAGATGGAGTGGTACATTTATTTGATCATGTTTGATATCATAACTTTGAATTTTGATATCTTGCTGCACTGATTATTGTAGTGTGACTCAAAAGTCAGAACACCGTCATGTGTGTTATTATCCTTTTTTAACTACCATCTTGTTTTACATGTTATAATTTATGGGTTGTATAATAAACCATGGCTATAGATTCAATCCTTGGTTTTTTAATATGTAAGGGTATTTTTGTGGTTGTGTCCGGCCTGCATGTTTTTTGGCATGATTCACTTTTCTTTTTGGAGTATTGATTCCAATCTCATGCTAAATGGATGAAACTATTTCTTCAGTGCTGGATGCTACAGATTGAAAATCACACAGAATACAGTTGGAGCCCATGACATTTCTGTGTTTATTTACTTGAGTGACTATGGATGTGTATGCTGATTTATTCCCCAAATCATCCTTGAAATTTTTGTTTACAACAATTATATCTTGTAAATAAACTACTCACTTTTAGGCTTTTTGAGTGTCAGGTTGCTAGAGGCTTCACAAGAGGCGCATTTGAGGTGAAACCTTTTACTGACGACAAGGGCAACAATGATCAGAACCAGGTTGCCATTTCTAGATTACGACCAACAGATGCTGGGCCTAACATCTCAAGTACAAAATTAACTCTTTTCCCAGTCAAAAAATGGAAGACGGGTGGGAAATAAAGTGGCGCATGATCTCTTGTAATTAGATAATTTCTATTCACTCCCTTCTTTGTATTCTTGCAGCTGAGTTCTCATTACCAATTCATGGCATGCAATTTTGTCATTGTAAGACCTTTTTCAATGCAGCATCTACTATTTATTTATCCACATACTTTCTACCCAGAATTTAATGGTGGTTTAACTTGGGCAGGGTCCTATTAAACCTGCCTGAAGCAAATCGTTCTCAAATCCCAAGTTATGCTAGCATTCTTGTTGGGCATAGGTTGAATATTTATATAAGTCTCTCTGGGTTTTAATTGTTGCCTGACTCAACCTTGGTTTACGACCAACTTCTGTTTCCTTTTTTTTTTTGGATAAATAAATATTAACAAAACAAAAGGATAAAAGACTTAAATGATACTAGAACTTCCTCTCTTTTCACAGACCTCCCTTGTATGGCATCATCATCATCGACAAAAGACCTCCCCCCCTTTAATGGAGACGGGATGGCTCCCCACAGCTCATCCCCTCCGTGAATTAGGAACATCTCCCCATGACACAAGAATGGAAGAGATGTTCCTAATGCACGGGGGAGATGGGCTGTGAAGCGCCTGTGGGGCACACAGTGGGGAGCCCATCTGATCTCTCAAACAATCTTCCTCTGTTTTCTTGTAATATTATATGTAGATGATTTTTTTTTTGAAAAATCCAAATTTGCTCTTTTGTCGTGAGAGCAAGGATCAAAGTTTCAATGTGACATGCCCTGTATCGGGTGAATCATATTGTATCTAAGGTTTAAAGTATCGATGTGTATCGGCCGATATTGGTGGATACGTATCGTTTTGGGACCCCTCTGATATGCCCTTACAGTTGGTGTATCGGGGGTTTGACCGGTTCAGGGGGTAGAGGAGTTCTAAACTGGCTCCCCTGAATCGGTTTTGAAAAAAAAAATAAAAATGAAGTAAAAAAAAAGGGTATCGATTCGCCCAATATTCCCTTACTGGCATATCGGGCATATCGATATTTTGAACCTTGATTGTATCTTGATTTTCGATACACCTAGAGGTGTTTTTGGAAATCCATTCTTTTTAAGGGGAGTATCAAAGTGCCGATACACAGAGGTGTATCAATACTTTGAACCATGCGTGAGAATTCACCCTTGCAGTTGCAAAGATTCCAGTCGCCAATGTCCAACCCACTAGGGTGTTGCCGTTTGGCCCACTCAAGAGGGCATCCACCATGCTAAAAGCTAGGATTGCTCTGTCATGGCTGGGGACCTTTGGTTTAGACTGGTGGAAGGTGTTGTGTTGGTTAGCAATTGCCTTAGAGAATGGAAGCATCGGTGTAGATAGATGCAACATCAACAGAGATTCTAGTCTTCGGTATTACCAATCTTGCAAATAAAGTCATCGAACCCATTGTGTCTCAAATACAAGGTGTATGTCTTGGCCTTAGATGGCATTTGGTTCTGTGGTTGTTTATTTGAAAAATGGTGTTAGGTTATCATCATATAGGCGTTGGGTGAAAATACCATTATTTGGTAAGATCATTTATTAAATAAATATTTTCATGGTTTGTCTGATAGTCAGTTGTTGGAGAAAATATCATTTTTAATGTTTCTCCCAACACCAAAGCCGTTTATTTATTGTTGAGTTTATATGCTGCCTAATGGCGTCTTCTGACAATTATAAAAACCTTCCTGAAGTTTTACCTTACAATAACTCATTTGTAGTTTAAAAAAATCTACAATTACCTCCCTTCCGTCATTACCCAGTAATGAAGACTTGGAAATTATGAAATTGCCCTTACTATTTATTAGGGCATCTTTGGACATAATTTAAAATTGTCCTTCTAAACTTCACTCCATCTAACAAGTTTATAAAGTTAAGTTACAAGCAAATTTCTTAAACTACCCCTATTGTTTAGCTAGTTGACTAACTATACCCTTATTGTTTAACTATTGTCTTGCACCACCCCTACTGTTTCTAACAAAAATGAAATGTTAAATTTTCCTTCCATTATACCTTAAATTTTCAAAAGAAAACCTAAATTTCAAGAAGATAGGAAGCAAACCACTGCTCCGCCTTCATCATGACAATCCTTAAGGTTTGGATGATAGATTGGGCTTGTGCGACATTGGAGACAACAAGGGTCATGGAAGAGATGACCTTCGGGTGATTCAAATGGGGCATCTTCTTTATCAATGGCCCGTACTAGAGCAAGTAGGAACCGACAAGGGTTTTAGTTCCAAGCTGGGGAAGTTTCGTATGGACCCATTTGAGGGCCATTGCAATTACCGTTGTTGCTTCATATGAACCCATTTGTAGAGAGGATCAAGTTGGGGAAGCTTCGTATGAACCCATTTGCAGAGAGGACAGAGGAGGGTTAGTACAATGACCTTTTGTTACTTCTTATGAACCCATTTGTAGAGGACCAAGCTGGGGAAGCTTCTTATGAATTCCTTTTGGATTGAAGATCTTGCCAAGGAGATGTGTAAGGCAGTATTGGAAATGTGAAACTTCTGTAAGTTCTTATTGAAAGACAATGGTATTTATAATTACAAAGATGGGCGGTTGCAATGTAATAACCCAGCTAACTGACCATATTGCAAGTGGGCCATGTGGCTAAATTGCACGTGGGCCCAAGACTCTAATCCTAACACCCCCCTTCAGGTTAGAGTTTCGGAAAGCAACAAAACGCCCAACTTGGAGTGGAGATGATGAAACTTTTCTACAAGAAGAGTCTTTGTGAGAAGATCAGCTAGCTGAGAGGAGCTCGATAAGTGATGAGTCTATAAGGAGCCATTTTGCACTTGTTCATGAACGAAATGACAGTCAATTTCAATGTCTTTCGTTCTTTCATGAAAAACCAGATTGGTTGCTATGTGAAGTGCTGCCTTGCTGTCACAATGCAATTGCATAGGTGATGAAAGTTGATGGTGAGATTAGCTAAGAGATGTTGAAGCCAAACTAATTCGGCTGTTATGGAGGCCATTGCTCGGTATTTCGCTTCTGTTGAGGAGTGAGAAACAATCAGCTGCTTTTTGATTTTCCAAGATAGAGGAGACGAGCCGAGTAAGGTGATGTAGCCAGTGGTTGATCATCGGGTGACGGGACAACTAGCCCTGTCAAAATTAGAGTAACCAATAAGAACAAGGCTGCTATTGCTCGGGAGAGATATGCCATGCAATGAAGTGCTTTTGAGATACCGAACAACACGTAAGGCAGGATCAAGGTGCTCTTGACGAGGTTCATGTATATGTTGACTGAGGCAATTTACAGCAAAGGAGAGATCGGGCTTGGTGATTGTGAGGTAAACTAATCGGCCCACCAATCTTCGATATGATGATGGATCAGACAAGATGGGGTTAGAAGTGTCATCAAAATGGCATTGGGCCTCCATGGGTGTTGGGGAAGGTTTGTAGTCTTGCATCCTAATATCAAGAAGAATATCAGTTGTGTATTTGTGTTGACTGAGAAATACGTCCTCAACAGAGCGGTGGACTTCAAGGCCCAAAAACTATTTAGGGGGCCAAGGTCTTTGATTTTAAATTTGTCGTCCATGAACTTCTTGAGATATGTGATTCGTATAGAATCGTTTCTAGCAAGGAGGACATTATCGACATAGACTAGTGCAACAATGTCTCCCGATGTCAATGTAAAGAGAGAATAGTCAGCATGTGATTGTTTGAAGCCCAAAGATAGAAGGGCTTGAGTAAACTTTTCAAACCACACGCGAGAGGCTTGTTTAAGGCCATAGAGGGATTTTTGCAATTTGCAGACTCTATGTTCTCCTTCACGAGCATATTCTTGAGGAATGGTCATGTATACTTCCTCATGAAGATCACCATGTAGAAAGGCATTATTAACATCGCATTAATGAATTTCCCAATTTCTTATTGCAGTCATTGCCAATAGACACCGCACTATGACTAATTTTGCTACTGGGGCAATGGTGTCATGGTAATCCAATCCTTCAACCTGGGTATAGCCCTTACCTACAAGACGAGCTTTGAACCGCTTGATAGAGTCATCTGCTTTGTATTTGATTTTATAGACCCATTTTGACCCAATTGGTTGCTTTCCTGGGGGTAAGTCCACAAGAATCCAAGTATTGTTGTGTTCTAGGGCTGAGATTTCATCTACCATGGCTTGGCGCCATCGGGGATCCCTGTTAGCTTGAGTGAAAGTGGTTGATTCAGATTCTATCTGTGAAGGTGGTAGGTTGATGACATAGTCTTAAAGGTGAGTGGGGTCCTAGTTGAGGATCAACAGATGGTGCAGCAAACGACTGGGTGGTTATGGGTTGGGGATCAACAGATGATGAGTTGGGTGATGAAATGGGTTGTGTTTGGTCAACTGCAGGCTGGAGTTTAGTTTGTGGAGGTGGTGGGACAGTTGTGTCATCAAATGTGAGGTTGGGGGATGGAAAAATGCGTGGTTCAAGAATGGTGGTGGGATATTGTTGGTTCTTGAAAGGGAATCGAGACTTATAAAAAAGGGCGTCCTATGCAGTAAAGAGTTGGTGTGACTCAAGGTTATATAATTTCTATCCCTTTTAGCCATAAGAATATCCAACAAAGGCACATCGAATGGCTCTACTAGAAAATTTATCTTGAGGTTTGGGGTAAACCTGCGCATAGCATAGACACCCAAAGGATTTCATATGATCATAACAGAGTGGTTTTTGGAACAAGACTTCATAAGGTGACTTGTTTGAGAGTAAAGGAGTCGGTAAGCAGTTGATAATGTAATTTGTGGTTTGTAAGCACTCACCCCAAAATGATATAGGCATGTGGGAATGGAAGCGGAGGGCTCTAGCAAGTTCTAGTAAGCGACGATTCTTCATTTCAGCAACGCCATTTTGTTAAGGTGTGTCAACACAACTACGTTGAAATTCAATCCCTTGCGCAACGAGGAATTCTTGCAAGGGGCGTGAACGAAATTCAGACCCATTATCTGATCGGAGAACTTGTAGTGTGTATCCAAACTGTCAAAGCACCATTGCACAAAATAAAAGAAGAAAAAGATACACCATCTAATTTATTATTATGGAGATAAGCCCAAGTACATTTGCTAAAATCATTGATCAATGTAAGGAAGTATTGAGCTCCACTATGAGATGGTGTCTTGTAGCCTCCTCAAATGCTGCAATGGACTAATTGAAATGGTTGAGAGGACTTTGACTGGCTGATAGGGAACGGTAGCCGAGTTTGCTTGGCTCTATGACAAGCGTCACAACAGTGCTTTGAAGGGACAAGGAATCCCAGAAATGAGTGACAAGTGCTTGTGAAATGCATGTCCCAAACGGTGGTGCCATGTTGCTCAATTTGTGGTGAAAGTGGTGTGAGTATATGCGTGTTGAGTCATTGCGAATGAGAATCGGTAGAGTCCATCACGCAAACTCCCCACCCCAATCACTGTCTTGGAGGCTAAGTCCTGGATGATGCAAGGCAAAGAAAAGAAAATCACAACACAATTGAACTATTGTGTTAGTCGACTAACAGACAAAAGATTGCAAGAAAAATCTGGTATGCATAGCACATCAGGGATAATCAAAGATCCTAAGGATATTGATCCCTGCATTATGGTTGGAACCAATAGTCTATTTGGTAGCCGAATTGGTTTAGTAATATCCGTGGAGGTGTGATCAATAAAGTGACATGGTGACGAGATCATATGGTCTGAAGCGCCACTGTCAAGTATCCACTCGACATTAGAGATGGTCTTACCAGCAGCATTGGTAGATACGACATTAGCTGATTCTCTGTTTAGTAGGGAGAGAAGCTGATCATATTGCTGAGGAGAAAGACCAAATAATGAAGGATTGCTTGAAGGATTCTTGCTAGGAATCTGATCTGTGGTTTTTGAAATTGCACAGGAGCTTGATCGTTGGTTCCCTTTCTCGTTCTGCCGATTTGAATGGGATTTATCCCAATTGGGTGGATACCCTACCAGTTCATAGTAACGGTCCTTGGTGTGGCCATTGCGTTTGCAGTGCTCACACTAATACTTTGATCTTGATTGTTGATTGGGTTTCACGACATTTGAACATCGCCCTTGTCAGGAGGAAATAGACATGGTTGTTGCTTCTGGTGTGGGTCCTTGCAGAGTGTACATTGCTAGGTGGTGTTCTTCTTGAAGAACTAGAGCATAGGCCTTATTCAAGGATGGTAAGGGTTCCGATCCAAGTATGTTTGAGTGGATGGTGTTGTACAACTTATTAAGTCCTATCAAGAATTGTTGGAGTCGTTCTTTTTCTTGTTCAATCATAAAAATCTTGATTACGCCTCTGCAAGAACACTCAGGCAAACTAGTGAGTGTAGTCAATTCATCCCAAATTATCTTTAATTTTGTGAAGAACGATGTTATTGTAAGGTTCGCTTGTTTGAGCATTGCCAAATCATGCTTGAGTTGGTGTATTATAGGAATGTTTTCTGAGAGAACCACTCCTGAAATTCCGACCAAATTTCCGATGCAGATTCAATGAAGGTAACACTACCGTAAAGTTCCTTTGAGACAAAGTTGAAACCCAAGAAGCAACCATTGCGTTACATTTAGACCAAGCACTTTCTTCCGGTGACAATCATGCTGGTCGGGGCAGTGATCCATTGACAAAACATAGATTGTTCTTTACTCGAAGTGTTATTCTCATTGCTTGCTACCACATTAGGTAATTTTCTCCGATGAGCAGATAGGACACCAAGACCATTCCTGGATTGTCCGAGACATGCAGAAAATACGGGGAATTAGGACCCAAGAACAAGGATGGCGTAGAGCTAATGATGGTTTCTGATGCCATGACAGTGCTTGTGACTTGATAGAGATCGGTTGAGTTTCAAGAAATCCAAGAACATGGTTTCTTGAAAGAAGACTTTAGGGAATATGAGTGATGGACAAAGTTAAGTGTACCCCCCCAGCGTGTGATGAGATATTGACTACGATGAAGTAAAGCCTCTATGATGAAAAAGAGGAATGATAAAACACCGTAGGCGTGCGATGAAGAAAATGGGAGAGGAGGTTTTAATGAGAAGGACTGTGATGAGATATGGCTTTGATACCATGTAAGGTGGTATTGGAAATGTGAAACTTTTGTAAATTTTTATTGAAAGACAATGGTATTTAAAATTACAAAGATGGTCTTTTGTGGTGTAACAACCCAGCTAACCAACCAAATTGCAAGTGGGCCACGTGGGTAAATTGCACGTGGGCCCAAGACTCTAATCCTAACAAGATGGGTTGCAGCGCCCGATTGATTGTCGTTAACCTTGCCAAGGAGAGGCTTCAGGTTCA
Source organism: Nelumbo nucifera (assembly GCF_055504915.1). Taxonomy (NCBI): domain Eukaryota; kingdom Viridiplantae; phylum Streptophyta; class Magnoliopsida; order Proteales; family Nelumbonaceae; genus Nelumbo; species Nelumbo nucifera. The sequence goes on from NC_142649.1 coordinate 63,184,902, forward strand.
CGAAAACACTTATGTGGTTGTCGTCAGTCTTAAGAACATTAACCAGAACTAGTATTTTGGAAGTAGAGGATGTTAGTGCTTCTCCCCCAAGGTGTTTTTGTCATCGTCAAGGTATCTATTTTGTGTTTCTTCCCAAAAACAATATCTCCCAAAACACACATTTTGACTCACAAATGAACCAATTTTCAAGTTTGATCGGCAATGGCGATCGAAACGGAGACGTTGGAGAATGAAAAGCCAGAAAGATGGGAGCTCTACTGGCCTTGAAAAGGAAAAGATGAAAGAGAAGGAGCTCTGCTAGTCTAGATTGGTCTGGTCATCGAAAGAACTCTGAGTTTTGTCAAGATGGGAGAGAGCAAATCTATTAGAACAATCAGAATTGAAACCACTAACCCAGAAATACCAAAGAAATATCAGAAACACAACCCAAAAATAACCTAGAAATACTAGAGAAGCAAGGAGATTGTTGGGTTCCCACGAATGTTGGTTTCACCTTGAAAAATCAATTAGTTGGTTATCATTTTTCGTCTTTTAAACCTAATGTCCTTCTTCAAGGAGAGTATATATAGAAATGTGTGTGTGTATGAGAGAGAGAGAGAATTTGTGCAGTACACAAGTGCTTTGTATTGGTGGAGTTTCCTTATAATTCATGCCTCATTAGAGGAAGAAACAATCATGTTCTGTGTGAAGCTTCTAAGACATATGCATGACTACAAGTCTACAACCGTGAAACAGTGAGAGGCACATGTGATTTGGATAGAACATCTAGATAACCTATAGTTACGTGTATGCCAGAAAAATATAAAACATATGAGAAACCCCCAAATCTTTTTCAGTTCACTCGTGTCTCAATGCTTAATTCTCACATCCCCCACCCCCACCCGTTCTTATTTTATCTCCTATGTTTTCTCCATTTTCTCCCAAACTCAATTCCAAACCCAAAAGAAAACTCAATTGTTGTAAGAAAAGAGAATCATTTCCTTTCAAGTTCCATTTTAGAGCCGACTTTTTGGCTAAAACTTCAAAATCTATTATTTTTGACCTGTAATATGTAAACTGGTATGGGATTTCCTTTTTATATGGAGATTTCATCGGTTCCTGAGTTTAATCTTGGGTACCTTAACTCGAAGCTATCTAGATTGTGTTGATGGTGACTTGGGTTCTAGGTTTGTTAGCTTTTGTTGCTCCTTGGATTTGGGGTATTGCTTGCAGGTCAATCTGGCTTTGGGTTCATGTTTACCTGTAATTGCAAAGCCCATTTTGGATTTGAGTCTCTGAGTTTCAACGGCTTAAATGATCTTTTCTCTATATTAAAAATCTTGTAGGTGAATGTGTGATTATTTTCAAATCCCTTATCGGGGCAAAGAGGGCGGAGAGGGTGAAGGATTTGAAATCCCATCTTTTCATTTGTAGAGAAAACTCTACATGTTCTTTGTTTTCCTCCATTAAAGTGGTTTTAAAGTTCCGGATGGGCTCCTTCCAATGGACCAAGACTATCTTAACGGTTCTTGAAATTTTTTATCTTGGGTTTTATTTTGAAAATTTAAAGAATAGTGGGGGGCAAATTCAATATTTCATTTTTTCCGTTAGCACTTAACAATGATGTTAATTGTCAAAAAACTTGAGGGTACTTTAAGACAATATGTAAACAATAAGGGTAGAGTTTAAGAAATTTGCCCTTAAAATAAATGGCCAGAGTACTAAACAGCCCCTTAGTCATCCTTAGTATGGCATTGAGGCACTAATGTACTCTTCAAATGATCATTTAAGCCATCAAAGAGGTTTCCACTAATGCATTTTGAATAGACATCATAAAGAACCTTTTGATTGAAACCATGCCAAAATCATATAAGCAACACTCATAATTTAGCTCTCTCACAATAGATGATATTCCACTCCCTGCTTTCTCCATAAAAACAACAACTCTTTAGCCAATGCCAATCTATAGAAAATACTAAGAGCAGATTTTTGGTTCTGACAGGATCATTATTGAAGTCACCATAATCCTCTAAACAAGTCTTGCAAGGGACAATGTCACATATGTAGTGACTAATAAAAGTTGAAGCCAACACCAATGGAATATCTTGCTAATGTTTGGTGACAAAAAATCCCATTCTCCATATGGAAGTAAGGGGACACTTAGACTCAATTTGAAAAGAGTACAGATACAAATATGTACAGTACAAATACATTCAAAATAATACAAAATACAAGGTTCTGCACTCCACATATTTGTATTTGTACTCCTTCCAAACCAAGCCTCAAATGTTGCCCATATCTTGATATATCAATACTTTCTTTCACATGTCAGTCCTAGCTTATTCAATCTGCCACGAGACTAGTACTGTCATTTAATTTCAGACAATGATTGAAAATTTCTGGTTTCTTCAACCAAGAGTAATTAATGGTGATGAACCAGAAGTGGGTGGTATTTGATTTGATGGCGAAGGTTCTCTTTGAAAATTTAAATGAAAATTAAGGGGTAAAATAGTCTTTTCACTATTTTATCAATTATAATAGCGGAGAGGTGTTAGAAAAAAGAAGGAAATGTAAATATTTACGAGAAATCTCAAAGGAGGTTTAAATCTTTTACCCAAAAAAACTACAACAAATTAACAGCAAAATACAGAAAAAAAAAGAGTTGATCTCCTCTCCAAAACAACTTTGGGGACAAGCCTTTCACCATTTAGGCAACCCTATTCAAACTTTTGTTTATTATATAAACAAATTTTACATAAACAGACTAAGCAAAAAGAAATTTTATTTGGTCCAAAATACCCTAGTACTCGCTAGAAATTGCTGAACAAAAGCCATTTAGAGTTAAGACAGAAAATAGAGAATCAGATCGTAGTATCACACCACAATATAATAAATTCCCGGTTCCTTAACAAACTGAAGGCCTTATAAAAAGTTGTGTTATTTCAATCTCCAGAACTATTGGTATCGTATGAAAAGAGCCATTATTTATTTATTTATTTTGGCTAAAACAAGAAGAACTACACAAGACGAGGTAGCTCGCCCCCAAGCATCACTCCAACAAATATAGAATAAAACATTAGGAAGAGAAGAAAAATAGAAGGACAAAGGACTATCCGAAAAAAGAAAAAAAAAAAAGAGGTTGACACACTATCCAATCCACCGCTTGGTTCACCTCCCTAAAAGCATAGACAAAAGAAATCCCATGAACTAGGTTGTCTACTAGCTTCGAACACTCCTCGATGATGTCTTTAACCTCCATGGAGACTCAGACTGCTTCTCCAAACAAGACAGTTGCCCTCAAAACATAGTGATTCTTAGCAATGCAGGCTATAGAACATTCCCCATTACTGTTTCTTGAAGCATCAAAATTAATTTTAATGGAATTATATTTTGGGGATTCCCAAAGGACCGATCTCAAATTGTTTAAACAATTTCTAGAGGCATCTTTAGCAAGATTTATATTTGTCTCTCTAAAAGAGCTTATAGCTCTCTATCTATTAGCTCCAAGGGGCTAAACTTTTATTTTCAAAAGCTTTACTATTTCTGTTTTTCCAAAAAACCAAAGCAGGAAAATGTATTATTCATAGATGTGGTTCCCCAAATTTCCAAATTTATCTAAATCTCTCCACCAAGTTTGAAGTAAAGTGCTTCCATTGACTCGGCTCACCAAAATTGGATCAATTAGGTCCCAAACCTGCTTGGCAAATGAGCATTTGATAAAAATATGCCCATTTTCTTCATAATTTGCACATAAACCGCATCAACTATCAATAGATAGGCCCCTAGAAATGAGTAGGCCTTTAGTGGGGAGACAATTATTTAAAGCCAAATACAAACAAAAAAGGTTTTAATTTTGAGACCCCAAATCCTACTAAGGATCATGTTTGGACCCTTCTCTCCACCCCCACCCCCACCCCTAGCCATAGCCTCCTAATGAAGAACTCTCCCTCAGGATCAAACCTCCAAACTAAGGAATCTTCTCTTTCCTCTGATAGGATTAAACTTGGTCTAATGCTCTTCCAAATGTGAATAGGGACATGGTTGTAGATTTTATCTTCTTTCCATACCTTTCTTTCATCATCAATGAAATCCCAAACCCAATACTCACTATTCGCATTAGAAACATTACTACCTAGTTTTTCCTTGATGGCACCCTCGTTGCCCCAATTATCTTTCCACTTCCATTGCCAGTGGTCCATCCCATACACCTTTTGAGAAGGGTTCTAGCATTTGGGATTCTTCTCCAAGCCCACAAGATCGCATTTCTAGTACTTACAGTTTTACACTCCATAAATTATTATTTTTAGGTATTTCTGGATTTCCATTCTGACCCAAAGGCTCTACTTTTCTTTAAGGATATGCCTCATTGAACCAAAAGAGATTTTTTAAACCTAGCCCACCCCCAACTTTTGGGCAAACAAACACTTTTCTAGCTCATTAATGAAATGAGGCATTGAGGTGATAGTGGAATTTAGAAGAGTGACTCTAGAACTCGCTAGGGAGAAAGCTTTCTTTTTCCAACCCCCAACTTGTTATTGATTTTTTCTCTGAGCTCACGCTTTCCTTTGACAAGCTCCCAGATAAGATTATGTTTTCCTCTCCAAAGGGATTTTTAAAAATTTGGACAAAATCTTCTAAAGTCTATGGAAGTTTTTTTTAGAAAATTAAGGTTGAATTGCTAAAATTTGGTCCTTGACCTGAAACTTTTGCAAAATTCGCTAAAATTTCTTTGATCTTTAGACATGTTGGAATAGAAGTCTTAGTGAAAATTAAGCAATCATTTGCAAATTGAAAAATAGGAATACAAAATCCCCCTTCTGAAGCACTATACCCAATTGGGCTTCTAGGAAGGTAAGCTTCCTCTATGAAATTCCTGGCGAGAGCCTTAGCACATAAAACAAAAATACAAGGGGAGAGGGGATCACCCTGTATGATACCCCTGGTTGGCTCAATCTTTCTTGATGGAGAACCATTAATCAAAATTTTATGCATGTCATCACCCAAACAATCCATTTTTTATGGAACTCAAATTTAGTGAGAATTTTTTCAATGAAATCCAATTCAAGTCTGTCATACACTTTTTCCATATCAACCTTACAAGCTATAATTCTAGAGCTTCATTTTTTCCTTTTCATGGTATGCATCATCTCATGGGCAATGATTATATTGTCATTAATTTGTCTATTTAGGACAAAAGCATTTTTGAAATGGAAAAATAATAATATCATCAAGAAAAATCTTGATTCTATTAACCAAAATTTTGGATATGATTTCGCAAGCGACATTCTAAAATTATTCACACCACACCCTCGGGGTTTTCAAGAAAATACTAATGAGAAGTAGGTGATTTTCAAGAAAAGGCTTCATAGAGGATATATATTCATTCGTGGAGGTACCCAATCCTGTTGTTTCAAGGATTTGATTCCATTGACTCAATTAATTGCTTCTCATTTTCACTGAAATGCACCTGGCTATAAATAAATGTTGTTAACTTTAGGTGATGTTTGGCATCAATGTTGATTCTTCCTTATAATTTTTGAAATTTGAAATTAGTGTTTTTTTTTTTCAAAAATCAGTAAATTTTGTTAATTGGTATCATTTCTGTCATGTAAGTCGATTTCAAAGAAATCGGTTTTTAGTCTATTTGGCATTGATTCTCCATGGCTAATTATTTTTGTATTAGAATTATTATTCAATGCCATATTGAATGCCTCAAGAAATCAGAATTAGCTAGAAATTATGAATCACCAAAAAAAGGTAATCCCTGAAAAGAGTTGATTTTTGACTAATTTCTTAAAGCTCACCAAAATCGGCCAACCAAATAAAAAAATTAGCACCCAAAAATACAGATTTATCCAAATTTATTTGAATTCTTAATGATCACATTTTTTCTATCCATCCATCCATATATAATAAAGAGTAATAGCAAGTCAGTCTAAAATCTCGCCAACCCATTATTCACTACAAGACCTCATTCGCTTTTTAGTAAGTTATTTATCCGGGTAAATACAATTACCTGGGTAAGTTCTTCCTAGGAAATACTTACCCAAAAAAGTGCATTTATCCATGTTCTTTTATTTCTCAGATAAATAAAATAATGACCATTTTTGTCTCATTCAAGTATCGGCAATAAACTCATAGGGAAACGATAACGACCGGTGGTTTATCAAAATCAAATCCCTAATCTGGATAAGGTTGAGCCAAATGGCCCGAACACACACCAACCCGATCCGATCCAATAATAGTAATAATGGGCCCTGATCTTTGCCACGTGGCAAGTTATAAGGCCCCAGACGGCAACCTTTATCTACCGCCACTGTCGATTGTCGGACTCGAACGTCCACCGCGACGAAAAGAGCAAGAAAGAAAGCAAAACCCCCTTTACCTCTTTGGTGTAGAACAGAGGAAGAGGGAGTGCAAAACATCTTCCTTACTCGAATCGAAGAAGCCAGCGGAAGCCTCTGACAGAAGCCTTCGTCTTTCTCTTTCAAGTGATTTTTAGCAAGTCTTAAGGTAAGTCCTGGTTATTGTCTTCTTTTCTGATAGAATAGAATATTAGGGCTTTTTGATTCATCGGTCTTTGTGCAAGAAAACCCTAATCATCTTCCTCTTTTTATTCTTCCCCTTGTCTCCTCGCATTTCCATCGTTACATTTGCATTTTCTCTTATTATTTCTCTTCTATTTCTGCCGCAAAATTTAATCTTCTTCTGACCTTTTACTACACCAGGAACGCCTCAAATTTTCGTACATGCTACATTTTAGCTTATTCTTTCTCTACTTGGTGCTTGACTTTAGCGCATAAATTAGAGAACGACAACTCGTCTACTCACATAAATTACATGATTCTGAAAATAGTTAAGCGCGGTTTTATAGTTTCTTGCTGTTGTCTTTTGAAACCTCATTCTATTTTTCTTTTAATATCTGATATTTATTTCAAGTGACTATTGGAGATTAAAACAGCAAAAGTGTTGGACGGTTCTATTCGCTTTTTTATTTGATTCATTGAGTTCGAATTGTTATTTTCTGTTATCTGCAAATTCTGGTTGACAAAGTATTTTCTTTGGTGTTGTAGTGAGTAGCAAGGAATTATGACGACAGCAGCTCGCCCTACGTGGGCACCTGCAAAGGGTGGTCAAGAACAAGGTGGTACTCGAATTTTTGGCCCTTCACAGAAATACTCTTCCAGAGATCTTGCTTCTCACACAACTTTAAAGCCCAGGTAGATTTTTGCGAAGGCTTTCTTCTGTGTCATAATTTCAGTGCCACTTATTCTTCTTCTTCTTCTTCTTCTTCATTATTATTATTGTTCTTGTTCTTGTTATTGTTCTTGTTCTTGTTCTTGTTCTTGTTCTTGTTCTTGTTAGAAGAAAAGGATAGGTATAAGACTGCATTCGTAGTGCCCTTTGGGCTAAAAAACGCCCCTTCTGAATTCCAGAGAATCATGAATGCAATATTCACACCCTATACTCAATTTATGATAGTATATATTGATGATGTATTAATCTACTCTTCTTTATTAAAAGCCCAAGATTTTGTGAGTGTTTGTGAATATTGTTTTCTGAGCGTTTGTAAGAGATTGCCAATCTAAGGCATCTATTATTGTGCTGTGTGTTATAGCTTTCTTTGAATATTATCTATAACTTTCTTCAAAGTATTTTATTGTCCTTTCAATTTTCTGAGCGTTTGTAAGAGATTGCCAATCTAAGGCATCTATTATTGTGTTGTGTGTTACTATACCTCTGTAAGTATCGTTAAGATTTAAAGTATTGATTTTAAGCTTTCTTTGAATATTATCTATAACTTTCTTCAAAGTGTTTTATTGCGCTTTATTTTCTGAAAAATCACTATTCATTCACTATTTATCTGCATATCTCACTATTCTCCGCCATGTTCATCACTATTCACTAGCCTCCTACCCCAACTCCCTGCTCCGTATCACTCTCACCCGTTTGATATCAGAGCCATTGACCCTAACTTCTCTGTTCAAATTCAAAATTGTTCCTCTCTGTTCTTTCCATTTCGATCCCTTACTTTTTACTCTTCATTACACCATTACCTGTCGCTACCTTGTCGGAACCTTTGGTTGCTAGTAGGTAACCTAGAACCTTTGGCTAGAACCCAAAGACTGTAGCTTCTTCGGAGATATCGCTGAGCTAAAACCCCAGTCGGACAGCCTAGACACCTGCCAGTTTTACGAAGGCTAGAACCCTTGAGCCAAGGTCGAAGTCGCGTTGAAGGCCGAAGAGAGTGAAGGCCGTGAAAGTTGATTGATCGTATTTGGTAAAGTAAAAGGATAAGATGAAGAAGTTATTTAGGTCCTCCTCTAGTACCTCAAAAAGACTCTGGTGAGTCTAGTAGTAGCACACGCCTAACCAAGTCCATGTCTATAAAGAATATGGAAGCAGTAAATTATCTAAATGTTTAGTTTAAAAGAAATATACAAAAAAAGAATATTTAGTTTAAAAGAAGATCTAAATGTTAGAACCGTAGAAAGAACCATTGCACTAGGAAATGAAGCAGAAAGCTTTTCCCTAGTTGACAAGAAGGTAATAGAAACCTATAGAATAAGTAGAAAGCTTTTCCCTAGCTTAGAATAAGCTATTTCAGACTTGTTCGGGTCCCGAAAATAATGCTGGATCCTGGCGGACCCAATGTGGAGGAGAATTTCTTCATAGTATTTATGATCTTTGTTTTGACCGCATACTGTGAAATGATGCCCGTCTAAGATGGATAGGGCAAGATGATGAAGGGCTCCTTCTGGGTTGACATGGTTGGAGACGGAGGTGGCTTCTTCTCTTGAGATTGTGGTTACAAAATCTGATGAATTAAGTAGATATTGGCTGAAATTAGCCTCTTCCATAGTAGGAGTTGGTTCCCTAATTAAGGGAGACTTTATTGGTGACTGATTAGTCCTTGAGCTTGCTACGGTCTCATAATTAGACCTACGAATGGGCTCATTAGTCCTTTTTGATCGCTTGGAATTAGGACTTAAGGGAAGACGAAGTCTCCTGTCGGCCATCTTTAATTAGATAACCTTGTAAGAATTCCCTGATTAAGAAATCTGGCAAAGCATTATCAGATCCTTTAATATATGTAATATCAAAATCAAATACTGATAAAATAGCTCGCCATCTAGCAAAAATCTGTTTTGAAACCAGGTTTTTTACATCTTTTTCCAGAATTTCTTTGGCGGATTTGCAATCAATTTGAAGAGTAAAATGTTGGTTTATCAAATCACTTTGAAATTTAGTGATGCAAAGGATGATACTGAGCATTTCTTTTTTGACAGCGGAGTATTTTTTCTAGGTGTCATTCCAGGTTCCTGAGGCAAACCGGATTATCTCATTCTTCCCGTCTCTCCTTTGCTTTAGGATTCCTCCGTATCCTATCTCACTGGCATCAATTTCCACTATTTTAGGATACTCTGGATGGGGGATGTTAAGGCAGGGGAGAGTTTTTACCCTTTGTTTAATCTTCCTAACTGTTTGGGTAAATTGCTTACTCCATTCTGGAGGATTCTTTTTCAGTCTCTTCTCAAGCAATTGTCGGTCATGGGCTATTTCTTTATAGTAGTCTACTACGTAATTTAGACTACCTAAAAATCTCTGGAGCTGAGTTTTATCTCTAATCTCGTCAGGGAATTTGTCAGCAAAATCTATTACTCTCTAGATAGGTGCTATTGTTCCTTTAGATATCTGAAATTCTAGAAATTTAATCTCTATTTGAAAGAGTTTCATTTTTTTAGCAGAAACTGCTAACCCGTTTTCTTTCATCACTCTAAGAAATATGTTCAGGTGTTTCCAGTGGGCTTTTAATGAAGAAGAGTAGATTAATACATCATCAATATATACTATCATAAATTGAGTATAGGGTGTGAATATTGCATTCATGATTCTCTAGAATTCAGAAAGGGGCGTTTTTTAGCCCAAAAGGCATTACATTTCATTCATAGTGACCAAAGGGCATTGTGAATGTAGTCTTATACCTATCCTTTTCTTCTATTATAATTTGCCAATAACCTGATTTTAGGTCAAATTTTGAAAATATTTCTGCACCATATAGACGATTTATTAGATCCTGCTTATTAGGAATGGGGCATCTAATCCATCTTAGTGCTTTATTAAGAGGTTTGTAGTTTATAACAAGCCTCGGTACCCCTCTTTCTATTTCAGCTGCATTTTCTATGTAAAACACAGGACAGCTCCAAGGGGATTTACTTGGTCTAATTAGACCCTTATTCAATAAATCTTGGATTTCCTTTTTACAGATTTCTAATAATCTGTTATTCATTTGGATTGGTCTGGCTTTCATAGGGATTTTTTATTCTCTAAAATCCTCTTCATATGGTAGTTCTACCGTATGCTTTTTCCTATGCCAGAACGCGCTGAGTGTTTAGGCACAAATTTCCCGTGTTATTCTTTTTTGAAAATTTCTAATTTCATTTTAGGTTCTTCAAGTTGCTTAATTAGTTGCTTTTCTTTTATTTCAGATTGTAATTCTGCTATAAGCTTTACTTTGCCTTTTCCATTTTCTTTGAGGGTGTTGATAGTTGAGGTTTTGGGTTTTTGGCAAAACTTATAGGTTACCGTAATTTCCTCTATTGTGGTTGTGATTCCGTCAGGGTCAATTTGGCAAGGAAGGATGGATAACAAGAATGGAGTTCCCAAAATAACCTCTTAGTCTTAAGTCTTTTACCATAAGGAAAGTAGACTTTAGACAGGTTCCTTGATTGCAGATATGGGCTACAGGGATTTTATATATCTCCAGTTTCCTTCCATCCGCTGCATTAACTTGTTGGGTGGTCTTTTCAAAATATCTAGAAGGCACAATTCCTTCTCTAATGCAATTAATGTCCACACCTGAGTCTATTAAGGCTATTACTGAGAGATTGAAATCTTTATTATTATTATTATTTTATTTTTATCAGCAAGAGACTTTTATTAATGACAGAGAAATATTGAATACAATAGGTATAGGCTGCAGTAATGCATTAACCCAATCTGCAAACACATATAAACAGTTACAGTTCTACCCAATACAAGGTAGATCTATTTGTCCCCTGTTTTGCTAGGGTATCCGCCAACCCATTCGTAGTCCTTTTCACCCAACCAAACTGAGAGTTGAACCTCCTTGCAATTATGTCAATTTCTTTGTAGATAAATTTGAGCTTCCAAGGTGCTAATGTGATGTTTTTAGCCCAAGAAATGACCAGTAGTGAGTCTCCTATTTCTAAATCTGTTGTTCCAATCTACTCAGTCATCTTTAAACCTTGAAGTAGAGCCAGAGATTTAACATGTATTGAGTCACTAATACCTATTGGTCCTGAGAAGAGTGCCACAACTTCACCTAGATGATTTCTAACCACACTCCCTATACCTGCCCTTCCCGGGTTACCAAAGGAACTCCCATCAAAGTTTAGTTTTAGCTTGTTCAATGTAGGTGACTTCCACTCTACTCTCACAACTTCTTTGGGTACATCTGTTTGTGCTACTTCAGTCTAGCTTCTTAGAATCTCATTCGTGGAGAAGTTTTTGAATAGTTCCATGGTCATCACCCAATGTGCAGTTTTGATTTTTATGGCTTCAATGACTTTCTCCTTTGATTTACTTTTTTCAAAGAAGAGTCTTTGATTTCTTTCCTCCCATATAGTCCATACCACAACAGCTCTTGCTTGCTGCCTTCCATAAGCACTTTCCTCTTTTCTTTTGTTGCCTTAGGAAGGAGGGGCTGAATAGACTTACCACATCCTGTGGGGGAACCCATTTGCATCCAAAGAGAGAACAAACACTTTCACAAATACAAGAAACAAAAGAGCAAGATAAGAGTAAGTGGGGTAGGGTTTCACCACAATCCTTACAAAGGACACACACATGAGGAGAGAGGCATTTGTTTGGCCTTCCTTTTTGTACCACATCACAAGTGTTTACCTTCCCTAAGAACACTTCCCAACAGAAGGCTTGTACTTTAGGAAGAATCGGTTTACACCAGATTTCTCACTGGGAAGTTCATCCCCAAAGGATCAGAGCAAGTGAGCAAACCAAAGAAAGAGGCACAAGAAAATAAACCCTTCTCAAGGGTTGAGAGTAAAAGCAATAGGGACTCACATTCATTTTCCCTCACTTCTAAAGCCAAAGTCCCAAGAGATATCCAAGTATGAAAGTATGCCAACCCTAGCAACAAGTTTGTTTTTAAGGTTTGATAAGGAGTAGAGGTCTGGGAATTTAACCTTAAAAGGCAAATCCCCTACCCAAAGGTCTTCCCAGAATAAAACTTTATTGCCACGCCCAACATCAAAACGGATAAATTGAAAAAAGGTTGGTAGTACCTCAAAGATTGCCTTCCAAGGGGAATTTGGAGCTGCATTGGAAGCTAGTTTTGCATCCCAGTTGTTTTTTGCTTCACCATAAATGCTCTTAATGACCCTGTGCCACAACCTATCTTCTTCACAAGGGAATCTCCACAACCATTCCCCTAGGAAGGCCTTATTTTTCTATAAGATGTTCCCAATTCCTAGGCCACCTTGCTCCTTAGGTTTACAGACTTGCTCCCACTTCACTAAATGATCCCTCTTTTCATTACCAAGTTCCCACAAAAAATCCTTCATTATCTTCTCCAACTTCCTTGCTATTTTCAGTGGGATCTTAAAGGTGAAGAGGAAATAGGTGGGCAGGTTTGCTAGGGTGGATTTTATCAAGATGATTCTTTCCCCAAGGAAATATAATTTCTCTTCCACATTGCCAACTTCTTTGTGAATCTCTCTAAAACTAGCTTCCAAAAGCTTTTAACTTTCGGGTTTCCCCCCAAGGGCATACGTATATTCTATAGGCCAGCTTTTCACTTCACGGCCTAGCAAATTTGCCATGGCTTGGATGTCCCCCTCCCCTATGGTTATTCCAGCTATACAACTTTTTCCCCAATTCACTTTTATTTTGGAGGCCTGTTGAAACTTGTCCACCAAATTTTTCAGATTCCTCAAACTAGATTCATTACAACTCTCACAGGAAATGATTGCATCATCCACAAATTGCAAGTGAGACACCACAACTTCTGAACTACCAATTCTCCAACCTTTAAACTGATTTTCTTGGTCAGCCTTGATGATTTGTCTACTTGGAACCTCAGCCACAAAGGTAAATAAAAATGGGATAAGGGATCACCCTGTCTTAGTCCTCTTTTAGCCGAGAAGAAGTCCTTCGCTACTCCATTTAAAATGATAGAGAAATGTGCCGAGCTAATACATCCTTTGATCCACAGTTACCTAAATTCGTCTCCATCTTTGATGCATTATTTGTCTCCCTTCTACAAAACTCCTTCGTTTTGAGAAATAACAAAGGGCAAGACTGTCTTCAACCAACCAACCAAAACTTTAGCAATGATCTTATACATGCTACCAACAAGACTTATCGGTCTATAATCCTTGGGGGTTTTGGCCTCTTTCTTTTTTGGCACTAGACCAATAAAGATTGCACTCCTGGAGAGAATTTCCCTTTTTGATAGAACTCAACAAAGACATCCAGTAAATCATCTTTCAAGATTTCCCAACAATCTTGATAGAAAGCCATTGAAAAACCGTCCGGCCCCGGAGCTTTAGATTTATCCATCGAGAAAATTGCTTCATGGACCTCCTCTACACTGAAGGCTCTTTCTAAGAGGGTAGCTTCGGATTTTGGCACTCTATCCCACTGTAATTCTCCCAATTCCAAATTGCTTTCAACAGAGGAACCAAGGATTGACTTGAAATGATCCACAAAGCACCTTTCAATTTCCTCCTTTGAGTTTACTACTCCCTCCCTCCACCTCTATACTGGAGATTTGGTTTTTCCTTCTCCTGTTTGCTAGGGAGTGGAAAAATCTGGTGTTTCCATCCCCCTCCAGAAGCCATTTACACCTTAATTTTTGTCTCCAAGAAATTTCTTCGTTCCTCAAGATCTCCTCTAGTTGCACTTTTAAGTTCCATCTTTCAACTCTATTCTCTAGCCCACTCTTTACGTGCTTTCTTTTGGTCCAATTTCTCTATTTTCCTGGCTAATACCTCCTTTATGACCTCGAGTTTTCCAAACTCCTCTTTGTTCCACTCCTTGACCTTTTCCTGAAGTCTTTTCAACTTCTTGGAGAATCTCACCACTTTCTCTCTAGCCCTTATTCCACCTTCTGACCACCAATCTTTTATCTTTTGCATAAAGTTTGGAACTTCCAATCACATATTCTCAAATCTAAAGGGTGTAGGGCCTCCAATAAAGTTTTCTTGGTAGAGACTTAGGGGCAGAGGTCCGATGCTACTCTAGGAAGGGCTTTCAGTGTTAAGTTCCCCCACAACTCCTCCCAATCTTCAATCTTCAAAAAAAAAATTATTGCCTTTTTTGTTGTTTCTTTTTAATTTATGTTACTTTTTATTATTTACTATTTGTTACTATTATACATTTTTTGGGTATACTCTATCAACTTCTAATCAAAGTAATCAGAGAAGTTAAAATAGCTAGATATAATGAGAGGGTCGTAGAATAGGATGGATTAGTAATACCATGCTTGTAAGATTTAATTATTCTTTTTTCTTGTATTGATGTTGATCAGTATTCTGCGTAAATCCTTCCTTCCCCCTTTCCCAAAAATTCAGAGATTTGTGTGTGCATAATTGTGCTTGTACATGCATACATGTAAAGATATTCATATGTACATGATACTCGTGTGTGTGTGTGTGTGTGCGTGTGTGTGGTGTTTTCCCAAATTGTTGTTAGCATTGATGCCCAAAGCTGTGAGTAGATAGATAGTTGCATCTTAGTTTTTTTTTTTGGGGGTAATAAAAGTCGTTCATTAAAAAGGAGAAAGGCCGAAGACAATACAGCAGCAAAGAAGAGGAGAAAAACGAACTAAAAAACAAACTACAGAGCTACAAACTACCAGAAAAACAGAGATAGAAAACTAAATAACAGACCAGTCTGAACACAAGATATTTGCTATCCACACGGGCAGCATCCAACTAGAATTCAGATCCATGCAAACCTTTCTGGATGGCTGCATGGGCCACTCTATTTGGTGAACACTTCACAAAAGAAAAGGACACATTTGAAGAGCTTGCTAAACTTAGGCAGTCTTGAACTACTGAGAATATTTCAGTTGGGCAATCAATGCCCTTTTTCTGGAGCCAGCCAACCAGTGACTTATTGTCATTCTCAATTACTAAGTTCTTCAGTTGAAGTTCTTGAGCAATCAGCAAACCTTCTAGGACTGCTAAAGCCTCCACTTGAAGCACTGAGAGTCTGAGACAGCCTTAGATCTACCACACTTTGAAGCCACAAAACACCCTTCATGATCCCTAACTACCAATCCAAAAGCTGCTGTATTCTCATTCAAAAAAAGCTCCATCAACGTTAATTTCCTTCCAATCGGGGGGGGGGGGGGGGGGAAGACCAAAAACTGTATAGTCAGCCTCTCTTTCAAAAGGGGGCTGTATTTGTGATGATGTAGCTGCAATCATCTGAAGCTCTTGGAGTTGAGTCTGCACCCTGTCAACAACAACCTTTGGATTGGGCACTGTTCCATTGAAAATTATATCATTATGATGTACCCAAATATTCCAAATTAGCAGAGCTGTAGTTGTCTTTAGTTCCTCCTTTCTGTCTTTTAGTTTATTACACAAAAGAAACCAACTCAAAAGCCAGTCCTTAAAGGAGGATGCAGAAGGGAGTGAGTGAACCCTCACCCCCAAAGGACTTCCAAACCAGCAAGCTTTGGCCAAGTCACAATCACAAAGGGAATGCAGTACCGTTTCTTCCCTCCTTGAACAGACAGGACAGATGGGATCAGGAAGGATCGTTTTCTCACTAGATATGCTTTGACAGCCACAGCATTAATGCTACTGTGCCAAAGGAAGTATTTTATTTTTGGGGCCATTTTCAGGTTCCAAATAGATGCCCAGAGAAGTTTGTAAGTTTGTCACGACTGTGTTGATTGCAAGTGGGTTTTGCTAGGCTTTTGGCTACAAAATATGCTGACTTTACTGAGAAAACTCATTTTTTGTCAAAAACCCAAGTTAGTCTTTCTTCCCAGTCAGTGAGAGGGGGTCTAATCTCAAGGATTCTTTTAGCCACTGGGGTAATAAAATTGTTTGTTATTAAGTCAACATTCCACTCTTTTCTATTAGGAAGGAACAAATCTCTGACTCTGAATAAATTTGAATTACAAGGCTTTGGACCCATAATTCGAAAACTTGGAATTCCTAGGATCCAAGGATCCTCCCATATTGCTATGTTCCTTCCTGTTTCTAAAGACCAGCACACCCCTTAATAATTTTCCTACCCACAAGTATACTTCTCCATCCCGACGAACCCGATTCAGGGAGTTTATCATTCAAGAAGGATCTATCTTTTATATACTCGGCCCTTATCACATTAGCCCACAAACTGTCCTCTCCATTAGCTAGCCTCCAAGCTAGCTTAGCCAGTAAAGCCTCATTGAAACAATTTGGGTCCCAGAACCCTAGACCACCAGCAAGTTTGTTTTGACTGAGGTTGCTCCAACTAATCCAGTTTACCCCTTTTTTCTCCTTACCTTTTCCCCACCAGAAATCCCTCTGAGATTTCTTTAATTTCTCACACCCCTAAAGGCAACTTAAAGCAAGACATGCTAAAAGCATTTAGAACAGCCTTGATAATCACCTCCTTTCCAGCTGGATTCAACCAATTGTTCTTCCAGCTTGAAGCTTTCTTCTATGATCTCAGAGTTAAGAATTCAAATATTCTAGATTTGGATTTACTAATATAGGATGGAAGCCCCAGATAAAAGGAGGGCTTCTCTGCTCTCTTGATATGCATACTCTTAGCTAGTAGCTTTTGAATCTTACAATGAACATTTTTGCTAAAAGTTGCTTCAGATTCACCTGTTGACCTGAAGCCTGCTCATAAGTTCTAATTGCCTCCATAATTCTTTGTTAATGGCTAGTTTTTGTAACATCTGCTAATAGGAAAGAAGGACAAGATACCCAAGAAGAACTGAAGAAGAGGAACCTCCGGGAGGAGCTAGAAGAGCATGAAAGAAAGCATTTTTCTTCAAAGGACAAGTCTTATATTGGTATTTGAAAATTCAAACGCCACATCCTTTGTGTTATTCTTTATAATGCTAATATTGTTTTCTCTAATTCCATTGAGTTGTTCACTTCTAGTTATATTTTAATTTTGCTCTATTTTTCCAGAATTTATTTCTATTTTAATCTTTGACCATATTTCGCAGAGAACAGAGATCGAAGAAAAGGAAGCCAGCTTCTCTTGGAAGGTTTTTTTTTTCTGTTATTTCGTTTGTTAAGTAAACCTTTGTATAGGTTTTGTAACCAACTTGACTAATTACAGTACACAATTGTGCAGGTACAAAGCGGGATACTGAAGACCGCATTGTTCCTCGCAATGTGGATGCTGATGATTCTGATTGTGATGTTAAAAGTGATGATGGAAGGTGGGGTTTTGTTTTCCTTTTACATTAAACAAATATTTTTCACAGAAACAGATAAAACTAACATCAATTAATTAATGCTTGCCACACGTTTGCTCCATTTATTGATTTCTGATGTATCTTTTATTTTTTGGAAAAGACTAACTATGATTGTTTGCAGTAAACATCAACGCAATCACCCTTTAATGCTATAATTTTCACATGCACTTTTTTTCAGGGTTCTAAAATCTTTGGTAAATTTTCTTTTCTTATAATATTTGTTGAAATGGTATGTATTGTGTTGCTAGTGATGAAGATGACGATGACGAGGATGACACAGAAGCTCTTCTGGCTGAGCTTGAAAGAATAAAGAAGGAGAGAGCTGAAGAGAAGCTTAGGATGGTTAGTTTCCTTGACCTCAGGGATTACCCATTTTGGTTTGCCTTTCTATAGGCTTGTCATATTTTGTTCCCTATGAATTTAACCCAAGTCTTTTGACAATTCTTGAGTATGCCCCCCCCCATTGGATAAAGACCTATATTTGATACATGGATCTGAATCTTGTGTATACATTATAAGTTATCTCTTCAAAATATATTATGATGTCATAAACAAACTAAAACTATTACCAGAAAAATATATGAACTAAAACTGTGATGCCCGTCTTCCTCAGGAACGACAAAAACAAGAAGAGGAGCTGAAAGCTAAAGAGGCAGAATTGATTCGAGGAAATCCTCTACTTAATGCAACTTCCTTCAATGTCAAAAGAAGGTGGGATGATGATGTGGTGTTTAAGAACCAGACTCGTGGAGAAACCAAGACGCCTAAGCGTTTCATCAATGACACCATCAGAAATGACTTTCATCGGAAATTCTTGCAGAAATACATGAAGTAGTTCCATAATCAAGTTAAAAGACGGAAATTGTAGACTCTAGATTTTGAACTTGAGAATCCTTTCGTAAGAAAAGCATTGTACTTGGTGTTGAAAAGTTGGAAACTGCTGCTTATTGTAGTCTGCAAGATTAAATGTTATTACGAGTTGAGTGGTGATTAACCATGTTCAGTTTCTTGTGCACAGTGGATGAAAAACTGGGAGGAATAGGTTTTGTCGGCCAGGCCCAATCCACCCTACCCTACCAAATTTTCCTTCCAATCTGTCCACATTGCTGCCTTAAAACCCCAACTACTGAATTGATCCTTTAGATTTGAGAAATAAACCTTCAAATCTGTTCATAATTTCAATGCTCTGGATATTTCTTCCTAAGGATCTACATAGAAAACCCCTTTATAAGAACAGACATTGTTTCCTACCCAACCGTGTAGAGTGCCAAGTGGATCATCTGTTATTGCAGATTTCCAAGTTTGAAGGACTGTGTAAGCGTTGCTTAGCCTGGAATTTGAAAACCCAAATGGGGTGCGAGGGTTGATTCCTCCACTAACCCAAACAGTTCCATCCCCGAACCCACTGCAGTTTTTGCTGGAATGATTGGGAGTTCTTGTTTGCAAGGCATACGGCTAGTGTTGAAACAATGAAGAAAGAAAATGGTGGGTTATGAAATCTGGATCCATGTTTCTTCTTGATTGATAAATGTGCAATCAACAGAAAAACATCAGCATAAGATCTAATTTAACAAATGGGCTGTTTGGCAAGTCGTTTTTTGAAAGATCTTCTGTAAGTTCTGACAATCAAAAGACAATGTGAGTTTTTACATCAAGATCTTAATAGTTTGAAAATCGTTTGGTTAAGGCACGTCTGTCTGCATGTCATTTTATGCGAAGATAAATTAAAAAAAAATGCAAAAATCTCCATTTGGAGTTTCTCAAAAATAGTCCAAAATGGGTTTTTTGCGTCTTTTTAGGATTGTGGCTTTTGGTGGCTAGATCTTTTCCCAACCAAAGCACGAAAAGACATGCCAAACAGGGCCTTGATATTAAAACTCACACGCGCACAAACATGGAGGGCATGTTTGGTCGACATGTAAACCCCACATTACGAATCATAATCCAAGTTCTGCAAGGAGCAAGAACTTTCTTTAGAGATAAGCAACCAATCACAACCTACAACTGCATAGGGAATTTATCAATTTATTGTTCATGGGTTCCGCCTAGACCTGTTCATGGGCCGGGCTGGGCTTTCACCTATTATCAACATAATATATTGAGGCCTGAGCCCGCCCTCATAAAACCCTGAGGCTCAAGCCCAAGCCCAAAGCTCGACATGAATTAGGAATGGGGAAAGTGTCGCTCTAGTTTTCGGAGAGAGAGAGAGAGAGCTGGAGTTATTGTGGTTGTCGGAGTGCCATTGTAGATGCTATCGGAGTTGTTGCGAGGGAGAAACCTAGAGTTGTTTGCAGTTGCCAGAATGCTATTGTAGATGTTGTCGGGGATGATGCGAGGGAGAAACTTGGAATTGTTTGTGGTTGCCGGATTACCACTATAGATGTTGTCAAAGTTGTTGTGGAATGGGGATTAGGGACGTTGCCTATGGTCTGAATAGATAGAGATCAGGGAGAACCAAAGAGACAGAAAATGAGACCTCTCCGCTCACTAGTTGCCAATCGCCGAAGAGATGATACTGTCCACCACTCACTAGTCACTAGTCGCTGGTCACTACTTGTGGAAGGAGATGATCCAATAGGTACCGCTGATGTTGATGTGGAAGAGAAGAAACCTTCAAGTTCTTGCAGGTTTGAATAGGATGAGAGGGAAAAGGAGAAGAATTAGGGTTAGGAAATAATATGTATATTATTATATTTTTGATAATATATATTATTAATTATTATATATATTAATATATATATATATATAATATTGTCGGGCCGGGCTTTTATGTGAAATCCCACGTCCGGCCCAAAATTGAGTCAGGCTTAGATAATAAGGCTTGGGCCCATGGGCCTAATAATGTTGTCCAAGCCTGACCGCAGTCGGGCCGGGCCATTAGGCTACCCAGCCCATGAACAAGTCTAGTTCCACTAGATAAGCTTTGAAAATATAGGGGGCAATTTATATTTGATGTCTTTATTTCCCCATAATTTTCATTTTTAAGCATTAAGCTCATGCTTGGTTCAACTCTCATTCTTATCCAAGATGAAATTCTAAAATGAACAAGAATGCGTAAAAATAAGTAGAATGAAAAAATATTGCTATGAATCAAACACTTATTTTCCTAAAAAATGAATTCTTTTCAAATTGACAAGTGCCCTTAGTTGCTCATTTTCATTCTTAAAAATAATTGTGTTGGCGGTCATAAACCGTCAGCCTAGGTCTCCAGAATTATAGATGTTTACTAGTGGATGGCCAGTAGTCAATGCCCGTTGGCATAAGTTTCCAAGGCAGTCCGCTAATAAACATTTATGGTGATAGTTTTATAAACCTAGGCTGGTGGTTTATGTCCACCGGTATAGAATCTCTTTAACAAATGAAAATGAAAAAGATAGGGCATGCTTATTTTTCATGTTACAAGCTATCTCAATTTTTGTGCTATGGATTGATTTTTCATTCTGAAGAGAATGAGACCCATAACAAAAATTTTGTAACCAAATACCTTATGTTATTCATTTTTATCTAGAACGAGCAAGAAGTAAAAATAAAAAATAAAAAAATGAAGCCCAAAGTGAACCAAACATGGCCTTAGACATTACAAATCCCCCAATAAAAGACATATAGCGTGCTAAAGCACAACCTTCTTTGTTGGGATTGTGAACAAAGACCATTAGAATTCCGCTAGGGAGTCCTTCGTTCTACCCTTCAATTTCTCATCACCAGACCAGACGAATCCTCTATTGGCACTCCAAAACTAATCAATCCTCATTTTTCCAATAACCCAAACATCATGTGAATCAAACATATATCATCAATCGAGTACTTGCATACCTATGTGAATGTGAGCCTCCACGTGCAAAGGATCTTCCCTGTAGTTGTTAATGATGAAATCCCTATGCTTCTTGTATATCTTGGGTGTTTTCAAGATGGAGATGCTGCCATCAAAGAACTCCTTCAGCGCCAGTTTCTCTCTAGGTGAACCAGGTTGAATAGCTTAGGATGGTATAAAGTATGGTTTTTAAAACCGGATCGGACTTGAAAATCGGGAACCGGTCAGGTGATCGGTTTCGGTTTTCCTCAAAATCGGAAATTTGTTCAAAACTGTTGCTTTTGGTCAGTAAACCGTTGACATGGGTGGTTAATCGTTCGAACGGTCTTGATCGCTTATTTTATTTTTGTTAGAACAGGCCGAATGTCCGAACGATCGTTCAACATTTATTAATTATACATTAAATATTTTTATTTTATTCAATGAGACCCACTTACAATTTATCAATTTTTATTGATTAGTATCATGTTAGCATTTCCTATTATAGTATCAATTATTTAATGAATTGTGAATGTTGTCACTTCACTAATATCGTGTGTTTTGGAGCTAATAATGGCCTTTTTTAAGTTTGAGGTCTAAATTGGCCCCTCCGATTGTACAACCACAAAAGTGGCCTTTTTACAAAGTACAGGAGTTAGAGCCAAAAATCCCTACAAAATGTATTATAATTAGCTTCAATGACTAGTGATATCACATATTAAGGGATTGAAAATTTGGAATCCACTATTAGATGCGGGAGACAAATTGGTTAGCAAGCTTATACATATCTTTA
Source organism: Nelumbo nucifera (assembly GCF_055504915.1). Classification (NCBI taxonomy): domain Eukaryota; kingdom Viridiplantae; phylum Streptophyta; class Magnoliopsida; order Proteales; family Nelumbonaceae; genus Nelumbo; species Nelumbo nucifera. Next base: position 63,206,946 of record NC_142649.1, read on the forward strand.
ATGTCAATGTTTTAAAATACAACTTTGGATAGTAAGAGACTAGTGTTAGTATGGGATAACATTCAGGGTACTCTCATTGCTTTCTTTCTCTTACCAGCATGTACCTCCATGGGTTCCTATCTAAATGCTGATAGGTTCACTTAGTGAGCCACATGCTAAAGGTATATTTGTTCAATTAAAAAGTTTTTCAAAGAGTAATTAGTCAAATATATCCTTGAGATTTCATTAAACTACTTAAATGACACCATTTACATATAACATCATGTGTTTCTAAATTTTATTATATTGAAATTTTCATATTAGTATCCTGTACATTAGGGGCAGTGATAAGTTAGTACCCCAACTTCAAATCGTGTCATTGTAGTATCTAAACTTCTAAAAATTATCAATTTAATCCCTATCGTTAACAGTTTATGAATTATCTTATCACGTGATGACATGTACAACATAAAATTTTTGAAAATATCAAAACTACCCTTGAAAATAAAACATTGTTCATTGTTTTGTACCTTAAGATTGAGACATTGAGCAACAATGGGATTGACTTGATAAGAGAAGAGAATAAAGGATCGTGAATTGATGAATTTGAACCCATGAACACCAATGTGCATACGGTCGGACCCATCAACACTTAGACCCATGAAAACGTCTTTGTTGAAGCGAACCAGAGTAGACATAGCAAGAGACAATTGCTCTCGAATCTGCTTTGAACACTTGGAGTCGCAGAGAACACATTCAAGCTAGCTTCGAGAAAACCTTCAATTTAAGAAGCGAGTCCTGTAAATCTCTATTGAACACTTGGTCGTTGGAGATTGTCGACGAGGGTTTTGAGGTTGGAGAAATGAGAGGAGAGCCTTCACAGATTTGGATCGTTGGATAGGATGTTATCGGCCTCGGTTTCAAGCTCTAATAGAGATTTAATGGCAAACGCATCTTTTCCCAAGCTCGGCCTCTTCTTAAGACTATTTAAAGCTTGCTTCAGGGTTTCTAACACTTCCATCACTTGTTCGTTCTCTTTCTTACCAGTCTCTAATAATAAGCCCTGAGATAGAAAAAATGGAGGGAGGATTTCTTCGTTACAATCTCTAATAATAAGCCCAACAACAACCAGTCTTTCATATGGTGGGACCAAACCTTCAAGTGACTTCTGCTTCTTCTCCGTGTCGAAAGTGTAAATTGAACAGACCTCCCCACATCTTCTTCTTCTTCGGGTCAAAAGTGCGAATGACGCTAGAGGTCTTCTCCAACACGAAGAGTTTTCCCTTGGAGACGATGATCGAGAGCCAGGTGGTGGCGGCAAAGCCCATGAGGATGCCAGGCATGGATTGGTATTATCTCCCACTTGCGTGAATTGAGGTTGTACATCATTCTCAAACTCGGAGGTGCCACCGGCGGCGAATCGAAAGAAAATTAGATGATAGGTGAAGGGTATTTTTGTCCCTAAAAAGTATAGGTTACTAATCTAAATATTCCCTTTATTATAAGCAGCACAAGAGCTGGCAAGAAGCCGACCAACTTAAAAACTCCAGTTCCAATAGATGGGTCTTAATTTACTTTTCCATGTCACACTTTGGTTGGTTAACAATTGTTCCCTTCTGATTAAAGCTATCTATAAGAGAAGAATTTTGCAACAGCCAATGACTCTTCCTCTACTAGAGCTCATGAATTGTGATGCCTCAAGAGCTCGCTACAAATCTACTATTCTTCTAGACCCGCTCTTCATTAGTCATACCAAGCGAAACTGTTCATTACCATAGTTTCGTTTCTACTATTTCAGATTTCTCCTGAAGAAAATCCTTTGAATCTCTTACAATGTTGCCATTTTTAGAATCCCCTTTTCAACTTACCCTCTATCTTTGTTTCAACCTTGCTTAACTTGAATCTTTCACCACTCTGTAGTTTCTATGGCTGGTCATGCTTTCTTCCAAACACAAGTAGGTATTCTCGACTTTCCATATCTATTTTCGGCTTCCTCTGATTCTCATATTTAATAGAAATCTAGCCTGAATTCCAAAATTTCCAAAGGAACATGAACCAATGCTAGAAGCTACCTAAAAAAGTAAATTTCTTATCAACAAAGTGAGAATTTAATGACTCATTGAGAACCAGAGAGATCTCAAAATGTTTCCACCAACATTGAAGAATGTTCATATGGAGATTCTTAAAAAGAAGTTGATGCTACCGAAGATGACAGCAAGGGTATACTACAATAAAATGGGGCTATAGCTATGGTAAAAAAACCGTAGCTAACACATGGGATATAACCATGGACAATTTGATGTTTGTGGCAAAAAATTTAGCTTTAGCTATGGACAATTCGTCCGTGGTTAAAAGTTATTTGTCCGTGGCTAAAAGATATTTATAGCCACAGTTATAATGTATCCGAGGTTATGAGAGAAGCTATTTATCTATTTTTTATATTTTTCTTATTTTCTTTTGTTCTATAAATATAAAACAGTAATCATTGCTTATCTTGATTAGATTAAACAATCAATGAGATGCATTTTCCCACAACTTAAATAATCTCTTCTCCTAAATTTCTCCTAAACTACCTCCCCCACTTTCTCCAAAATTATCTCTAATTCCTATTTATCTCCAAAATTATCTCTAATTTAGTAGAGAGTTTCTCTCCTAAATTATCTCTAATTCCAATTTATCCTCTCCCCTACTTTTTATCTATATCTATCTAAAGAAAGTTTGGATTAAAAATTTGAAGAGTTATTTGAATATTCTAACAAAATTATGTAATAACTCTAAAATATTTATTGAAAACACAAAAATTAATTTTATATTTATACAAAATATATCACGAAATTATGTACTAACAATTTAAATTATGTTTTTCTGGATTATCAGCTTAAATGTTTTTCAAATATTTAATAATATGTAATAGTTTTAAATAAATAAAATTCAAATAACAAAAAATTTTAAATATTTTTTAGATTATTTAAATATTTATCATAACTAGATTTTAAATAGTTAAAATAACAGAATTATGTAATAAATTTAAAAAATTTCTACAAAGTAGAAAAATAATTATAACATAATATTGAAATTAATAATAATTTAATATATTACAAAATTAATAAGAAATTATGTAATAATAGTATAAATTATGATTTTATGGATAATTAAATTCAATAAATGATTAATATTATAAAATTTAAATATTTTACATATTATTTAAGTATTTAAATAAATAAATATTTTAAATAACAAAATATTTAACATAACTAAAATTTAAATACTTAAAATAAAGAAATTATGTAATAAATTTAAAAACATTCTGAAAAATAGAAAAATAATTATAATATAATATTGAAATTATTCATTTAATATTTTTACTCAATATTGTAAATAACTAATTTCACTTATATCAAGTAATAATTCAAGAAAGTAACTTTCAAAAACATTAATATTTATTATTAATAATTTTAACTCTTAATCTGTATTTATTATATAATTATATATACTAAAATTAATACTTGTTGTATTCCAGTAATTATTTATTATTTTTTGTGATAAATGTATTTTCAATGATTATGTATAAAATTGTTTTGTTTTGACTTAATAGAAAACTTTCAATAATTATTGGAGATTAAACTACTAAAATTGAATTTTTTTAATTTAATTTATTGTACTTATTGTATTTTTGTTATAACTTATTGATTAATTAATATTTATTAGAGATTAAAATATTATTTGAGATTATACTATTTATTAAATAAGTTAATATACTTTTAGTACTTATTGTATTTTTGTAATTTTTGGAATTATTGTATTTTTTCATTATCAATATATTTTCAATAATTGTGTGTTTTCGCTATAAATTTTTAATAATTATTAGAGATTAAACTATTGTTATTTATCGAATATATGACTATTAATTTAGCTAAAATTATGAGTGTTTATAAGTTGGTTTGGACATGTCGTAGGCTATTTGGCAAACCAAATTGACCTGGTAAAGTTGGGGAGTTGGTCAGCGGAAGCAAACTGACCTTTTGTGAAAACTGACCTTTTGTGAAAATTGACCCACTCAAGTTGTATCGGTTTGGATCGGTTTTTATAGAGGGTCAGTTGGTGCAAAAGATATAAACTTAAAAATTTAATTTAATTTTAAAAATTACAGTGCAATTGTAAGTAAATGGTGGTCACTTAGACCATCCGAACAGAGGAGGTGTCAAACTAATACTATGCGAATGCCTGTAATGAGTCCATAACTTATCGCACATCTGTAATGAGTTTATAACTCATCACACATCTGTGATAAACTCATGCTTGAAACAGGTTGTGATTAACTTTGAACCTATACGGATTTGCGATGAGTATAAATCCATCGTAGAACCGCGATGAGCTCCGGACCCGTGCGGACTTGTGATGAGTTTAAAGTCATTACATAATTGCGATGAGTGTAGACTCACCAACCAACTCGGGTTGGTTGATTGGATTGTTTATTAAAAAGTTCAAATATAAAACAATTATATACTCTTATGTATTTTTATTGTTTAACTTTCGCTTAAAAAAGCACGGGTCTCCATCTCCATGCCTCTCCTTGCTCCATTATCTCCACCCTACATTCTCTTTGACTTTCTCTCCTCTCCCCTTTCCACCACTCCCATTAAGCCATATCACCCAACTACCTAAAAATATTCATATAATCTCTCTTCTAAGGTATCTCATTTAAACCAATACGAAAGTATCATGTTACCCCACTCCCTAATGAATTCCTAAAATGCATCCCCCCAATCTATATCCACTCTCCCTCATTTGAAATATTCATATTAATAAATAAATAGATAATATGGTTAATATTTAATTCCACCTATATTCAATGAGTATTAAATATTGTTATTACCAAAAGTTAATAAATACGGTTAGTAAATTACCAAAAATTAATAAATATTGTTATTAATTAACTCATTAACAACATTTATAGTAATTGAAAATTCTTTAATTAATTTCTATAAAATTGAGAATTATATTTAACAATCATCAAAATGTATAAAGTTTTAGTTATTGCTATTATTATAATTAATAACCAAATACAAATGGGGAATAAAATATTATAATGTTATAAAATGAATTTTATTAATTAATTTATATTGAAAAATAAAAGATAAATTAGTGTAATATTGTTAGTAAACTACCAAATAAAAAAATATTAAAAAAAATTCAATAAATCCCATAGTTACACAAATGTAAGAAAATTTTCATAAAACTACATTTTTGTAAAATAACATTTTTGAAATTAAAAGATATAAAGTATTTGAAAGTTTATTTAAAATGCATTAAATAATTATTGAAAATTATTAGAATATTCTGAAAATTTTAGGAAAATTTATTACATTTGATAGATTTTGGAAAACCATTGAAGAATTATGTAATTTTCATTGCAAATTATTGAAAATTATTAAAGATAAATGACTATGGGAAATGGAAAACTATAATTTGAACAAATAATTACACAAATTATTAAGATAAAGTAGTATAATATTGGAAAAAGGAAATTATTGGTTAGTTTATATTAGAAATTATAAGATAAATTAGTATAATTTTGTAAGTAAACCATTTAAAAAGAAAATAAATTATTTAATAAAATTTAAATAAATTTGAATAAATTTTCAAAATTACCATGTGGTTGATACTCAATATATCATTTTAATCATTTCTATCTTCAAATTGAATATTGGGTTAACGGGGACAGTGTTTTCAAAACTTGATCAAACCAGATGGTTAGACCAAAAAATTGGGAATCAGACAGCATTTCACCTCAAAACCGCTTTTTGTCCAAAAACCATTTATTTGGTTAGCGAACCGCTAACATGGGCAGTTGAACTGTCAACCCGGACAACAGTTTTTGGCCTTTTTTTGTTTTTCTATTTTTTTATTTATTTTTTGTCAGAGCGGGTCATCCATTCGATAGACGGACCATTCGACCCTAGAACGGTTATCTATCTAGTCCAATTTTAAAAACCTTGGATGGGGAGTGGGTGCCTTGCCTTGAGCTTGGCTAGGTGTGCGGCATGGTCTGGCCCATGGACCAGCCCAACCCACGGAATGGCACAAGCTCGTGCGGGCTCGAGCCGTGGTCCGTGTCGAACCGACCCCCCAAATTATCATAGAGGAGGGAGGCATGGCCCGGGACACCTCGTGGGCCAGCACGGCACAACTTGCACTTTGTGCGGGCCACATGCAGGTCGTGTAGTGCCGACCCAGCATGACCCAATTTACACATCTTTTGAGCCTACCCAATATTGGGAACTGGGTAGGGAAATTCGAGGATTCTCCATCCTTGATGAGGTGTGGGATGCCTTGCCCCTGAACTCACCCGACATTGAGTGGTTACCTTGCTCTGAACTCACATGTCACTAGGGACGGAGCAGGAATGGGGTAGAGTCTCTTAACAATGGAGCAGGGGAAGGGATGGGGTGCCATGCCCTGAACCCACCCCATTGTCATTCCTATATAATTGTTAATTATTAGTGGAGTTAATAAAAATGTTAGCTTTTATAATTATTTTAATTTATTTTAAAATTAATCAAAATTTCATTGAAAAATAATAAAAAGAACAAAAATTATTAAAATTACTACAAATTATTAATAAAACTAAATTTATTAAAAAAATATTTGTTCATATTCAATTAACAATAATTATTTTTTATAAATCAACATTAAATGAAAAATAAAATTATTAAATCTTTCAGATTTTACCGTGCATCACACAGGTCCCTGCTATTAGGGTTGTTCATAAGAATGCCCAACCCGACCAACCCGAACCGACCCAACCCGAGTCGGTCGGGTTTCCATCAGTATCGGTCGGTTTCGGGTTGGGCAAATATATAAACCGATATATCGGGTCGGTTTCGGTTTTCTTGTGTGAAAACCGAAACCAACCCAACCCGATTCCTAGTTTGAGTAGTTTCCTACTTAACTATAACTAGTCTTCTACTAGAACTAGAAGGCCCATTAGGCAATTACAGTTAGAATAGGCAATCTATCCTAGTTTCTAACTTTCTATAATCTTTTACACCAAATAGGCAACCCATTAGGCAATTACAATTAGAATTCAATTAGGTGTCTTTTTGTATAGGAGCAAAACCGAAACCGACCCAACCCGACTCAAACCGACCAGGTCGATTTGGCCTATCAGTGGGTCGGTTTCGATTTCCACCTCAGGCAACCCGACCAAGTCGGGTCGGTTGGGAAAACCCCAATAAACCGGCCCAACCCAACCTGTGAACACCCCTACCTGCTATTATATATTAAAACAAAGTGGTCAAGAAATTTTCTCCTTTTTTTGAATTTTTTATTTTTTTTTCCATGTCATTTTTGAAACAACCAATGAGATGCACTTTCCCAATAACCTAAATAATCTCTTCTCCTAAAATTTCTCCTAAATTACCTCCCCCACTATCCCCCACTTTCTCCAAAATTATCCCTAATTCCTATTTATCTTCTAAATTATCTCTAATTCCTATTTATCTCAAAAATTATCTCTAATTCAATAGAGCGTTTCTATCCTAAATTATCTCTAATTCCTATTTATCCTCTCCCCAACTTTTTATCTATATCTATCTAAAGAAAGTTTGGATTAAAAATTTTAAGAATTATTTAAATATTCTAATAAAATTATATAATAGCTTTAAAATATTTACTAAAAATATAAAAAAATAGATTTATATTTTTTCAATATATATCACGAAATTATATACTAAAAACTTAAATTCTGTTTTTCCGGATTATCAATTTAAATGTTATTCAAATAATAAAAACATAACATTAAAAATAAAATATTATTTAAATATTTCAATAAATTAATATCATAAATAACAAATACTATAAATAACTATGTATTAAAATATTTAGTAATTTCTAATAGCTTTAAATAAATAAAATTCAAGTAAAAAAAATTTAAATATTTTACTTACTACTTAAATATTTAAATGAATATTTAACATAACAAGACTTTAAATAGTTAAAATAACGAAAATATGTAATAAATTTTACAAAAATCATAAAAGTAGAAAATTAATTATAACATAATATTGAAATTAAGAATAATTTAATATCTTACAAAAATAACAATGAAATTATGTATTAATAGTATAAATTACAATTTAATGGATTATTAAATTCAGTAAATAAAAAAAAACTTTAAATATTTTACATATTATTTAAATATTTAACATAACTAGATTTTAAATATTTAAAATAACAAAATTATGTAATAAATTTAAAAAAAATCTTAAAAGTAAAAAACTAATTATAGCATATTATTGAAATTAATGATATTCAATATCTTACAAAATAAATAATAAAATTATGTAATAATAGTATAAATCATATTTTCATGGATTATTAAATTAAATAAATAATTAATATTTTAAAATTTAAATATTTTACATATTATTTTTGTAGTTAGGTAACTAAATATTTTAAATGACAAAATATTTAACATAACTAGATTTTAAATTAGTTAAAATAAAGAAGTTATGTAATAAATTTAAAAAAAATATGAAAAGTAGAAAAATAATTATAACATAATATTGAAATTAATAATAATTTAATATTTTACAAAATTAATAATTAAATAACTTTAACAATTATTTAATATTTTTACATAATATTGTAAGTAACTAATTTCACTTATATCAACTAATAATTCAAGAAAATAACATTCATAAAAATTAATATTTATTAATAATAATTTTAAACTCTTAATATATATTTATTATATAATTATATATTCTAATATTAATATTTATTGTATTTTAGTAATTATTTATTGTTTTTTGTGATAAATTTATTTTCAATATAATTATGTATAAATTTATTTTTGTTTTGTTTTTTATCAAAAAACTTTCAATATTTATTAGAGATTAAACTACCATTATTGAAATTTTTAAATTTTGTTTATTGTACTTATTGTATTTTTATATAACTTATTGATTAATATTTATTAGAGATTATACTAGTATTTGAGATTATACTATTTATTAAATAATTTAATATATTTTTAGTACTTATTGTATTTTTTCAATTATTGTATTTTTTTATTATCAATATATTGTTCAATAATTGTGTATTTTCGCTATAAATTTTCAACAATTATTGGAGATTAAAATATTGTTATTTATCAAAGATGGGACTATTAATTTATTTGAAACTATGAGTGTTCATGAGTTGGTTCGGTTCAGTTGTAGGTTGTTTTGCCAACCAAATTGACCTGGTCAGTTGAAACTGACTGACCATTTGTGAAAACCGACCCACTCAAGTTGTATCAATTTGGGTCGATTTTTTGGTTTGGTCAGTTGGTTCAAAAGAAATTTAAAAATTAAATTTATGATATAAAACATTTTAGACTAAGAAATATGGGAAATTTCTCACTTTTCCATATTAAAAATTATATTTAAAATATAAATATTAATATATATATCAATGGTCAAGTCATCCGATTTTGGTAGATTTACAAATGGCCAAAGCGAAACTAATCCAATATGGTTAGGTCAAGTTGATCGGGTTGGTCGGTTTCATCAATTTAATGAATAAACTTAACTGAAATTAATTATTGTTATTTTTGTATTATAAAAAATTTATTAAAAATAGTATATAAAATATGAATAATTATTAATTATTTGAAGATTTAAAAATATAAAATAGTTGTATACTCTTATGTGTTTCTATTAGGGTCATTTAGTAGAACACACCTTAGAGTTTTACATATTTACTTAAACCTACCTTATAGTTTATTTTAAAAAAAAAATATCTCATATATTTTACAATTTATTTACTTAATCAACCATTCATTAAGGAGTGCTTGTTTTTCCATTAGGGCCATTATTTTTTATTCCAAAAATACCCTTATCATTTTTTTGTATAGAAAACAAAATTGACCAAATATAGTCAATAAAGTGGTTGTCCATGTCTTATTAGGGGCAAAAATGGTATTTTATTTTATTTTTGTTAAAATTTATTTAAATGAACATTATGGTCGACATTGTCATTTTCCACTATCATCTAATGGAAGATTGATTAAATCCATAGTAAATTATAAGTGGTGTTTTAGTAAAATACAAACTATAGGATAAATTTTAGTAAATCCATGAAACTATAAGGGGTGTTTTAGTAAATGACCATTTCTATTATTTAGCTTTCGCTTAACAAATCTCGTGCATCATACGGTCCCCACTAGTATACATATTAAATGAAGGTTTTCAGGCTACAGCCCTCTCACAATTCAAACATATGGTTTTTTCAAATTTAGACACATGTCATTTTTTGAGAAGTTGTTTTAAAGTCCACAGTCCACTATTACCATTCAGACAAGTGACCTTTTATTTTCTAAAAAATAGATGTCACATGTGACATTTTCTCAGAAATTGCAATTAAAATCCACAACCCACTACCACTATTTTAAATCCATTCCTAAAAAAAATGAAGAAAATGCAAAAGTGATTATCCACAATCGTTTCTGGTTACATTTTATCAATCTCGGTTAATCATTAACCCTCTACTTATCATAACAAAAGAAATCTATCCATATTCTAATAATGATTGAAAAACTATTTTTTGAAATAAATATTTCTTAAAATATTAATAATTATTTAAAATATTGATAAATATAAATTTAACATTATTGATTCCATAATGTAAATTTAACATTACCGATTCCCCGTACTTAGTACGGGGTCATTCACTAATTGCAACAATAACACGATGACTTAAGGATGCAAACGGATTGGATTGGATTCAAATTAGGGTATATTCAAATCCGATCTGATACTTTCATGTCGGATCCGGTCCGATCTAATCAGATAGGACTCAATTTGAATTTGAATCCTATTGGTAAGTTGATCTTCGGATCTGATCCAATCCAACTTCTTTTCTTTAAAAATTAATAAATTATTAAAAGAAAAATAAAATATACTAATTTAAATAAAATAAAAACAAAAAATACAAGTATTTTTTAATTATTTTCATCATATATATACATGTTTATATAAAATAAGTAAATAATATAACAAATTTATAAATAAATAAATAGCATATTATATATATTTATAAATATATAATATATATCGGATTGGATAGGGGTAATCCAAATCTGATCGGATTTCTAATCAAATCCTATTATCTGATCCGAAGATCCGATCAAATCAGGAGTGATCTAAATTCAACCAAATAGGATTGGATCGGATCGGATCCATTTGCACCCCTACGATGACTGAATCTTCTATTGATATTTTGACAAATTCATGATGATGAGTCAATTTCCACTGATCCAATGAATGATGTATTCTCTCTTAACTAAATTTCCCGATTAAACTTGCATTAATTGTTCGATTAGTACTATCTTTGAGCTCAATCTCCTCCTCATATCTCGCCTCCTCTTTCAAAATTTGAATTAATCCAAATCTACAATACGAAGATTGCGATGAGGATTAATAGTATTTCATTCATTCATTCATTCAGAATTAAAAAGGTGAAACACTATCAAATGTTCGATGTGACTGGATATTGATATTATATCAATCATCCTATCCAAGTCTATCAAGGGGTCCATTTTAATGATGGTTCAGATATCATTGGTTTCAGGTCAAGCCCCACCCACAGCTATAGTTTATATTATATTATGAAAGATCAAAGATATTGATAAATCTACGGCCAACATAGGTCCACTTAATCCTTACGTATAATTAATAATGTATAAATTAATTTGAACTCCCATTAATTTTATTTCATATAATTAACGTTATAGGTAGGCTAGAGTTTCTATCTATCTCTCTTTGTTTTGTTACTGTTTAATTACTGTATGATATGATTCACGTTCATCATTAATGACTGATCGAGATAAAAACAAATCCACGAAGCTTCTTCTTTTGTTTCTTTTTTATTATTTATATTTATTTCTAGTTTAGTGTTTTGAGTACGTCGTTGCTAATTGATATATATTTGTCAAGCTGACGCTTAGCTTTTATGGATATGGGGATTTTGGATTTTTTGATCGGGAGAGATGCAAGAAAGTTCATCAAACGGAAAGACAGTGATGCAGGCGAAGCAGGTTTTTATTCGACCTTCGTCTGGAATTTATTACGACTTTTTTTTCCATATAATTACTACTTATTTATTATTATAGATTCAATTTCAATTTTCTATGTGGGTATTTGAGTTTCAAATTTTTTTTCTCCTTTTTGATGATTCCATTTGATTATTATTTATACTCAGTTGGGCTATTCATGCTGCTGGTTATCATATTTAATGCTTTATTATTCATTGAAATAGACGAATTTTTTATGGTGATCTAGTTTCCAGATTTAATATTGTTTTGTGTTCATGTTCGTTGTTGGCACATTTAATGTTTCTTCAAGACAGACAGACAGACATGTTCACGAAATCTTCTTTGATGATTTAGTTTTAATAATGTTGTGTTTTACTTCTTCTCCATGGAAGTTCATCGTGTACCTGGTTTGTTGTTGTTTCCCTTTTCTTTGCTTTGATGCAATTAATGTATGATTGAGCGTCTCTCCAATTTGCATAATGGCTATTGATGAACTATGCTTTAATTAATTGATATATACTATTTGCTACCAATATACTGATTCCTTGTAGGACTCATTATCTTCATTTCCATTTATGTTCTTGTTCTGGGTTGCTTCATTTATATGAAGAATCACCCTTGATTTTCTTACTTAATTGCATGGAATAATGTTAAACCATTTAATACCCCAGCTTCATCTTTTCATTTGAGTTTATCTATCAAAAAATATAGAAAGGCTGTGTGGAATCTTATAAAATGATCTGTATATGATTTTCTTTTCTTTTGTTTTCTAACTTAATTTACATTTATATACCATTTCTTCTATCTCCATATCAAGATAATAGCCATGTCTCACTTCCTTTGCTTCATCTCATCACCTTATTATTATTATCATATGTTGGATTTTCTTTAGACATGCCTCAGAGTTTCTCCAGTTTTCTGTAACGATATTTCTAATATCATATACGCGTTACATTGATTCTTTTGATGTCTTGGAATTCTAAATTTGATTTTGTTGGACAAAAATCCGATATTCCAGGTCGAGCGCTGGAGGAACTGCGAAGCTCCCTCTACAATGAGCTTCGAACATCAGAAGGGGCCAAGCGACAACAACAACGGCTTTGTGGACCCACTGTGGCAATGACCTTCAATTTTTTGGTTGCTGTTGGGATAATCATGGCTAACAAATTGGTTTGTATATTTTATATTCATTGATTTCTATTTCTGATCATTCTTTTTAGGGAAAGGAAAGGAAAGGTAGGAAACCTTTACAAACTTTATATAGGTTTTCATACATTTCCCTTCCTTTCCTTACCTTTTCCTTCAAACCAAACATAGCTTAATAAAGAAGGGGGACTCTGGGACGACCAGTGGTTCCTAATAATTAACTACTCCATCATCCCATGTAGATCAAGATTCAAGATCTCTTTCTGTTTTGGCTTGTTCTGATCGAATTATTTGTTAAAATTCTGTTTGTAGGTGATGGGAAAGATTGGATTTAATTTCCCAATCTTTCTCACACTAATCCACTACTTTTCTTCATGGGTTCTACTGGCCATCTTCAAAGCACTTTCATTACTTCCGACCTCTCCTCCTGCCAAATCCACACCATTCTCTTCTCTCTTTTCCTTGGGCACAGTCATGGCACTGTCCACTGGCCTTGCCAATGTCAGCTTGAAGCATAACAGGCAAGATATATATTAGAAATGCCTCTCTTTTGCAGCTTCCTAATGAAATTAAACTGCATTACTTTTCCTTTTTTTATGTTTTTTTTTTTTATTCCATCACTAAACTTTCTTATTATCATGTGTTTGCATGCAGTGTTGGTTTCTATCAAATGGCCAAGATATCTGTTACTCCAACCATTGTTTTGGCAGAGTTCCTTCTCTTTAGAAAAATGGTTTCTTTCAATAAGGTGGGTATGGATTTTTGTTTTGCCTAGACTTTATCTTAGTTGAGAGAGAGAGAGAGAGGGAGAGAGTCTAAAAACATAAATCAAATAAACCATTAATACATACATATAGAGGTATAAATTACTTCTGCACTCAATGTTGCAGGTTATTGCTCTTTCCATTGTCTCAGTAGGTGTAGCAGTGGCAACCGTAACGGATTTAGAATTCAATTTCTTTGGCGCTTGTATTTCGTTAGCATGGATAATCCCCAGTGCTATGAACAAAATTCTATGGTCTAATATGCAACAAAAAGGCAACTGGACAGCCCTAGCGTGAGTGAATAATATCTCCATTCCCATTGTTTACAGTAGGATATATAAGGATTATACTCCATCTATGTAGTAGTAAATGAAGTGGCATATCTTTAAGTGTAGGTTGATGTGGAAGACGACACCTGTGACTATTTTCTTCTTGTTGGTGTTGATGCCGTGGCTTGACCCACCAGGAGTTCTGTCTTTCAATTGGGATCTCACTAGTACATCTGTTATCATTATATCTGCTGGCCTTGGTTTTCTCCTTCAATGGTCTGGAGCTTTGGCACTTGGGTGAGACTCTGTTCTGTTGGTGGTGTTCAATAAATCTGAAATCTGAAAAGAAGCATAGATATTTTTCTACTTTTTAGAGCCTAATTACTTTCTTATTTTAAACATTAATACAAACAGCTCTGCATCATATCATGAACTCTAACTATTACTGTAATGTGTATCCAGTGCAACATCTGCAACCTCTCATGTTGTTTTGGGCCAGTTCAAGACTTGTGTGATCATGCTCGGAGGCTACCTAATCTTCAATTCAGACCCAGGATTGATGAGCATTTGTGGGGCTACTGTTGCACTCTGTGGAATGGCAGTTTACACCTCACTCAACTTGCGGGAGTCAAAGGAGAGTAGTAGTAAGCAACTGGCAAAACAGCTGGATTCATCGTCTTCAAAACCCAAGACCAGTGTTGGAGTCTCCACTGAGAAACCAGATGTAAAAAGCACTACCACGAGTACTGTCTAAGATTGTAAGCTGAGACTCTCAAAAGGGGGAAGGAAACTGAGGCTTGTAAAATTTTTTGTCATTTTCCTAGCTATTAGTTACTCCGTAGTATTATTTTGTTGGCTTCTGGGTAGAAAAAGAATCATGTACAGACGTGACTGTCCACAATTTTTTGGAAATCAACTTTGATGTTCTTCATTTTTGTCAATATTTGGATTATTATGGAGAGTACAATTCATTAAGAACTCAGAGAGAGATTGTGACCACTGACCACTGACCACCATGGCTGCCATGCGGCTGCTGTAAGTTTGACAGCCTGGACTGTCAATAGGACTCTCCCTGAAGGGTAGATTAGTTCACACAGATTCTTTCCAACAGAATCAGTACTGAATTAACAGGGAAAGCCTTGTTGACAGCCAACGTTCTCCCCGTCTTGCCCACTCAAACACCTCAAACCGCTCGTGAGCAACAAGGGTTACAGGATAACAGGTTAAGAATCATGTAAGCTGGCCCTCCCTCGTGCATTCTACCCATGGTTTTAAAAATCAAACCGGACACGGAACCATTTTGGAGACCCGTTTCTGGGTTGAATGGTCTGACCATCTGGTTCGAACAGATGGCCCATTCTACTTAAAAAATAAATAAAATAAAAAACAGCCAAAAAATCATATTAGACAACCCATATCAACAGATCGTTGACTAAATCAACAGTTTTTGACCAAAAAGTTATTTTAAAATAAAACAGAACTAGTTATCTGACGGATTTCTGGGTCAACCGATCCGGTCCGATTTTCAAAACCATATTATTGCCATCATATTGGCCATCCGATTTCAATTAGTTGGGACTACTTGGTATATATTTGTTTGACATTAATTAAGGCCTTAAAAGGGAATATTCACCACACCAAGTCACCAAATACTAAAACAAACTACCACTGTCATGGCAACTTTTTTTGTTTTAGAAAAACAAAACCATTCGCTTTGGTAAACATCCCCTGAATCGGAACTTATATTTTATTGTTTGGTTAGTTAATCTTGAATGCCTCAATTAAGACCATGAGTTTAGTTAGTTCTGCATTGCTATATGCAGTCCAATCTTTTATTTTTTTCATATGTTATATTTAACTAACAACTTTTCTTAAATAAAGACAAAAGAAAGCTTAATTTCCATTTTTGTATGCCAAATGATACGGGGAAAATGCACTAGCTGAATTCCGTGCTAGAATTTAATATTTAGGTCCCATTTAGTTCGAATTTGGAATCTTTAGAATTGGAATCGGAATGGCCCATTCTTATAATCTCTTTGGTTCAGACAATAATGGGAATGGAAATTAAAATCAAAAGAAATGAGATTTTATTCCCAAGGGAGAGGCAGAGAATTGCCACTCCCTTAAATGGAGGAATGTCATTCCAGCAGGAATGGAAATGGAATTCCGATTCCACCCAACCAAACAGTTGGAATCAGAATAGTCAATTCCAATTCCGATTCCAGACCCCTATTCCCACGAATCAAATGGAACCTTAATATATAGACCATCAGACCATTTCTCTATAAGCACCGAGCATCACCCAGACTTGAATGAACCAAGGCAATTAACCATTTGGAATCAGAGATTGAGTTAAACGGCTTCATAACAGCAGCTGAAAAGAGTCGAGCATTGCTGCATTGGAGAGCATGCATTTAGGTATTTCTACCAGCCATTAAAGAATAATGATAGTGGTGGCACAACCCAAGGGAATTAACCGTGTGGGAAGGCTTAAGCTGGAGCTAAGCGGCTTAACAACAGCAGCGAAGACCGAAGAGGGTCGTCGGTCACTGATGAGCATTTAGCTATTTTTGCAATTAAAGAATGATTATAGTGGCATAAAACTATTGACATTTACGCTGTGTTGGGTTTGAAGGAAAAAGTAGGGAAAGGAAGGGAAAGATAGGGAGACCTTTACAAACCCTGTATAGGTTTCTTACCTATTCCTTCAAACCAAACATAGCTTTAATGAAAACTTGAGTGGAGAAAAACACTTGTCATACCAAAAAAAGGGAGGGTTTTGAGAGGTGAAAACTCTTCAAACTTCAATATAAAGCTATGTTTGGTTTGAAGGAAAATGCAAGGAAAGGAAGGAAAAGGTAAGAAAACCTATAAAAGATTGTATAGGTTTCCCTACCTTTCTCTATCTTTTCCTTCAAACCAAACATAACCTTAACAAACGACCATTGCCTCACCAAACAGCGACACATTGCTTTGCACCTTTCCATGTCTAAAAAGAATGGTGAAAGCTAAGAAAGCCCTCCCAAACGTGTTAGCATCAGCTATGCATTTTAAATTTTTAATGGCATCCCGTGAGAAGAAATATATATTAACATTATTCTATAGAATGTTCAGATTCGGACAGAACAAAACCTTTTTGATAAAAAGAATATTAAAACATTGAAATAATTATAGATTTTTTTAACTATTCCACGTCAATATATAACCATACAAGATAGAACAATAAAAATTATGGCCCATAAGCACATGCAAATGCAGTAAATTCGGCGAAGTCAACATTTTAAAAACCAGGCAACAAATAAACCATTCATGGCCGCCATAGCGCTGCCATGTAGCGGTTCTAAGTTTCTTAACAGTTGACCATTTGGTTTCATCATCTCATCTAAGCCTCGTTAGCTACATTAATCCCGTTTGTCATTTGTTCTATCTAGTTCCATATCCATTGTTAGAATGCAAGTACTTAGATCATTTTTCATTACGTTTACCCAAGATTCAAAATATCGTTATGTATTTGATACGTATCATACGGGGCCTTCCCGATACACCCTTACAGGGGGTGTATCAGATCAAACCATGGTTCAAAAGATAATCAAAGACTTAAACCAACCCCTCTGAACCGATTTAAAAATAAATAAATAAATAAAACATAAAAAAAACACCGATACAAGCAGTCAATACACCCTCCCGAGTACCTTTTGCTAGTCTTTTATAAACTACATTCAAAGGTTCAAAATTTTGTTACATATCGGCTGTATCATGTTGGTGGATCAACAATACGTCAAATAATAAACTATGGAGTTTTGATCTATTCCAGGGGGTAGAAGGCCTAAGACCTACCCCCTAACCCATTTCTAAAAAAAAAAGACTAAAATATAAGGTTGTACAGGGTTCAAAGTGATGATACACCCCTTCCGCTACATCAAGGTGCATCGATATTTTGAACCTTAAGAAGATTATATGTAAAAAAAATATCACCGGAAAAACACAATATTCTAAAGTTCTCTCTTCAATATTGACCAAAGCCTAACATATACACACAAACGTACATAAATACATATATGTATGTATGTATGAACGATAAGTACACATTTGGGACTGCAACAGTCCAACAATCAATTTTTTCCTAAAAACCTTTTCCCGGGTATCAGAATAATAAAACTGGATCAATGAGTTGAAAGAAATGCAAGTGCTACTTTCTCTAATACCCATTACAACAGTGTAATAAAATACATCGTTGATCACTCCTTACTATCAAAATTTACTTTACAGGTAAGAAAGTGGACAACAAAAAAGAAAAAATATGTATCTTACCTTCCAATATCCTAAGAGATCACCTCAAAGAGTAAAGAGAACAAAAATAAAAGCCTAAGTGAACTTCTTTTCACCTAATTTAGGAAGATAATAAGTCAAAAACGAAGGGGCAAGACAAGAAGGAAAAGAATACCAACAACGCAAGGACCTACACAACCTCCCAGAACTAGCTTTAAATGGTCAATATCAGTCAGGTGAAAATCACCATCCAATCCTCCAGCACAACAATTGCCCATAATTCCATAACCACATTTCATATATATATGTACACTCAAATTAGGGTGAGTCCTACATTCTTCCCGATTACCCCCATCAGAGCTCTCTCAAAAATATCCTGAGATTGATTTATATTTTTGTTTTATCAGCCGCCAATAGGAGTTTCTCTAATCTCAGTAATTATTGGTCCAATTGATCTGTGCACGTTGAGGTTGATAAACACCAGTTGGGGGTCCTACCATTTCCACAGCTCCAGCCATTGTCTGAGACTGTTGTAACAGTGGGTGAACAGTTGCGGTGGCCACTGCCGGTGCAGCATGAAACATTCCAGCAAAAGCACCATGGCCTCCCTGTGTGGGAGCAAATGTCACATGCTGCCCCTGAGGAGGAAGGTTGTAGAAAGAACTTGGCTGCAAGCTGGGAATGTCTCTACCTGGTGCAGGAATCCAGACAGCCGAACCTTCACTCTGTAAAAACAAAGCCACCTTGTCATTTAAAAAATCCTTTTCCAATATGCTCAAAGCTTATAAGTTATTATTTTTGGGGTGTGAAAATTGTACCCATTTGACAATAACAGTGAGTACACACCCTAAAAAAAACAGAAAATGACAAGGCAAATGACATATAAAAACATTTTGAAGGGATCAATTCCAACCATATATGACAGTGCAACTAAATTCATCCACATAACACAAAGTATCTTTCATGCATGTAACAGCATACTCAATCATCTTGCATTTAGTGAAAGATACCCGAGTACCTGTAATATGTATAAACTTGATTAATTGGGTTTAGACATATATATCACATTAAACTTGATTAACGTGAAAGATGCCTTGAGTATTCTGTAATAATATCCATTTTGCAACATGGTAAATTGGTAAGATTGCTAATACTACCACTCCATCCACAAACTTTTCCGTATTTTGTATCTAACATATTGCAAGGAACAAATATAGAATAAGATCCACATACCAAAAAAATGCATTACAAACTATTATACAAGTGATGCACAAAATTAAGTGAGGAACTCCCAAGTAGAAGACAGGAATCTATTCTACAAAATATGGACATGTCATCTTGTCTTTGCATATGTTCTTTACACATGTACAACCAAAAGAGACATTAATATGGTCCCCAAAAGAATTTGTTTAGGAAACAAATAACCACCAAAAACCTAATGCAAGCATTTTTCCCAAATAAAGACAGTAAAATAGCATCTAATATGTCCCACTTGGAACTGCATAGAGACTCTAGACTAGAAAATGAACAGGCATATATCAACCCAGACAACTGACTAAATAGAGTGGGTAAACCAATTGGCCAAACTGTAAGCTCAAACAAGCTCACAACCTAGTTGTAACTGCAAAGCACTGAAAAGGCAAGGGGTAAGCAGAAATCAGTTGTATTGGGGAGTTGTCAACCTAGAGAGTTGGAATACTTGAATGCAAGATGGGAACTATTGGGCTAGGTGGCAATGCTCACCTAACCTTTTTTTTGTACTTGTACGCATTCTTTTTCACATATTAATAAAGTTATACAGTTAATAATAAAAAAGTAAATAGAGGCTCTCTTGATAATCTGTTTAAACAAGGGTAGTATCAGTGTTTTAGAAGTCACACCTCAGGCACGCCTAGGCATGCGCCTCAGGCCAGGTGCCAGGCGGCCCAGGTGAGCACCTTATGAATGAATATTTTCGAAATTTTTGGGTTAATTTTGTATTTTTAGTTTATAGATAACTGTTATCATATATAAAAGGTGTTTCTCTTTTATTTTTTTACACCTATTGCATACCATATAGAAAAAAGAAATGTAGTGGGAAAATATCAAAAACTACCTAAACAAGTAAAGCAAAAGAGGGAGACGAACAGTTGTCTTCAAACTCAACTCAAGGCTGGAAGAGGAAGGAACAACAACAATTGCAAACCCTTCTTCATTCGAACTCCAAGAGGAACAGCAGCAGATTCAAACTCTTCTTCCAGAACTGTTTTGGAATATGAAACAGGGGCTCCACCCTAGTTCATTTCTGTTTTTCTCCTCACTGGTTTGGAGTTCAGATCTGCACCCCACAAGGGGGCACTCCAGTGTCCCACAGCACATCTCCGCCGTGTATTGGGAACATCTCCCGATGATGACATCATCAGGACTGGTATTATCATCGAGAGATGTTCCCAATGCACGGCGGGGATGTGCTGTGGGATGTTGTGGGGCACCCCTTTTGTGGGGCACAGATGTGGACTCATTTGCACCGAAAACAGGGGCTCCGCCCCTTCTTCTACACTGTATACTTTTTTTTCTTTTCTGCTCACTGTTTTGCACTGAAAACAGGAGCACCACCCCTCCTCCTCCTTCTTCCTTATTCATTTCTTTTCTTTCATCACTGGTTTGCACCGAAAACAGGGGCTCCACCCCTTCTTCTTCACTGTATTTGCATCAAAAACAGGAGCTCCGCCCATCCTCCTCCTTCTTCTTCTTCCCTCTTCTTCCCTGTTCTGTTATTTTTTTTCCTCACTAGTTTGCACAGTTGCACGGAAAACAGGGGCTCCACCCCCAGCCCCCTTCTTCTTCTTCCTCCCTGCTTTATTTCTTTCTTTCTTGTTTTTTTTTCTTTCCACTGATTTTATCATTTTACACATTATTTATTTATTTCTTCTACTGATTTATTTTAGTTTTATTATCAGTGTTTTGTTGTGAATCTTGTGATCTTGACATCACATTCAGTTCAGGTAAACACACTCAGCTTCTATAGTTCTGTTGTATCTTTGCTTAGTTGTTATTTTTTTTATATATTTTTCAATTCAGTCGTAGTTGTAACTTAATAGTTAATTTAATTTTTTTCATTGATTTAGGGTTAAGGTGCTTCCGTAGTTCCGTGCAAGAATATTTAATAAAAAAACAGCTGATATGAGTGCTAATCAGGAAGAAAGCCAAGGAACTCAAGGAAATAGAAGGGATCCAGCTTGGAAATATTGTCACTTGCAAGATCTCAAGAACACCAATGCAGGGGCATGTAATTTTTGTGGAAAAATTACTAATTGAGAAATTTATAGAGACAAGAAACACATCATTGGTGATAGGAGGAATACAAAAACTTGTTCTAAATGTCCTAAAGATGTGAGGGAAGAGATCTTGTCTTATATGAACGAAAAAAAACATGTGAAAGAAAGTATGAGTGGGGAAGAAGAGGGCACTCGCATTTTAGATTTTGATAACTTGGAAAATATGGTTGAAGATGGAGATGATTTGGGAGATGATGTTCACATACTTAGAGTTATTGGCCAAGGGAGATCTAATAGTGTAAATGCATCTTCAAAGACTAGGCCTTTGTGGTCTATGACTAAGGAATCAAGTTCTAAACCCAATAGGCCACTACCCATAAAACGACAAAGGGGCCCCATAGATAAATTTATATCTACACCTAGCCCAGAACAAGTTATGAAAATGAGAATGGAACAGAAAAGATTGAAGCAAACAACCATTAGCGATGCATATAACAAAGAGGCAAGAGAACAAGTTTCTATATGCGTTGCTAGATGGTTCTACCAAGCAGGTATTCCTCTGAATACCATTCATTTAAAAAGTTTTGAGGCAATGTTGGAGGCAGTTGAATTGGTTGAAGACAGAGGACAGTGGTTTGTGGAACTTTAACAATGAGAAAAAACAGTTCTTATGGCTGGGTAGGGACATAGAGATTCAGTACAGCTGGGTGAAGAGGAGTGCCAACTCATTTGCGGATGGGTTGGCCAAGCAAGGAGTGAATAGGGAGGCTGTTTTTTGGGCTAGTTTTTAATTTTCTTTGCTTTCCCTGTGCTTTCTGTTTTTTTGGGGAGCTAAGTTATTTTATCTCCCTTTGTATTCTTTTCCCTCTATTCTCTTAATTTAATGAATTTGATGTTATTGATCAAAAAAAAATGTTAGAGGCAGTTGGACAATATGGGCCGAGATACGAAGCCCCAAGCTATTATGAGATGCGAGTTCCTCTTTTGAAAAAAGAAGTGGAACACACAGAGACATTACTGCAGCACCACAAGGAGGCGTGGGAAAAGTGGGGCTGTTCTTTAATGTCTGATGGGTGGATGAACAAAAAAGAGAGGACCCTCATAAACTTTTGGTCCATAGTCATGCCAGGACCCATGTTTATAGAAAGTATTGATGCTTCAAATGAGGTGAAAACAACTAAAAGATTGCTTTTATTATTTGGCAAGATGGTGGAGAAAATAGGGGCAAAGAATGTTCTTCAAGTGATCACAAACAATGCTTCAAACTATGTTTTAGCTAGTAAATTTTTTTACTTTTATAATTTCTTTATTGTTATTTGTTATTATTTTTTGTAGTCTTTATCTTTTCAATTTATACATGTTTGATTATTTTATTGTGCTATTGCCTTTTAGGGAAATTTTTTATGGAAAAACACCCTCATTTAACTTGGAGCCCGTTTGCTACCCACTATTTGGATTTGATTTTGGAAGATATTGGAAAGTTGTCGGTTATAAGGAAAACAATTGAAAGGGCCATTGCACTAACAAGATATATTTATAATCACCCGGGGTTGTTAAATTTAATGAGGAAGTACACAAACCAAAGAGAATTACTCCTGCCAGTAAAGACCTGCTTTGCCACTTCCTTTCTCACTCTACAAAGCATTTATAAACAGAAGAACTTGAGAGATCTTTTTAATTCAAAGGATTGGAATGAAAGCAAGTGGGTGAAGGAAATAAAGGGGAAAAGGGTAGGGGAGACGGTGATGATGCCCACTTTTTGGAACAGCATCATCTTCACACTTAAGGTGTGTAGTCCACTTGTGCAGGTCTTGAGATTGGTGAACCATGGGAACAAGCCTTCAATAGGTTACATTTATGAAGCCATGGATAGGGCAAAGGAAGCCACTGCAAGTGCATTTAGTGGACATGAGGAAAATATAAAACATTCTTGAAATCATTGATAAGAGGTGGGAGTGTCAACTCCACCAACCATTGCACGCAGCAAGCTTCTATTTAAATCCAGAGTTTTACTATGATGATGCTGAAAGGATTGATTCAGATGAAGAAGTCATCACTGAGCTCTATAAAGCAATTGAATTGTTTGAGAATGACAAAAACAAGATCAATGTAATCACTGATGAAATAAACAAATATAAAAATGCAAAGGGTATTTTTAGTCTTGATATGGCTATTTGACAAAGAAAGGTGAAAGAAGTAGGTAAGTAACATTGACTTCATAGTTTGTTTATTTAATTATTTAGTATATTTTTTATGTATTTAAATAAAATTTTAATTAATATTTTGTTATTATTTAATTTTTTACAGCTGATTGGTGGGTTTCATATGGTGTTTTGGCTCCAAATTTACAAAAGATTGCAATTAAAGTTCTTAGTTTGACATGTAGTGCATCTGGATGTGAGAGAAACTAGAATGTATTTGAGCATGTAATTAAAACTCCACTTAAGATTTTAACATTATATTTTTACATTTTATAATCCATTATGTGTTAATACTTTTAGTTTTAAACTTTTGATTTTATTAATCAATCTTATGTTTTATGAATTTATGCAAATCCATACCAAAAAAAGGAATCGGTTGGATCAAAAGCACTTGAATGACTTTAAGTCTTCATAAGTTTAACCAATTGCTTAAAGAGAACTTTGATTCACGTAGTGTCGCTGACCATATATCTTTGAAAGATATAGATGAAAGTAACAAATGGTTATTAGGGGAGATGGCATGTGAAGATGGTGGAGCTGAAAATGATTTAGTATTCAATGATGATTCTTTAACATGGGGAGATGTGGCTCTTGCTTCGGGAGTCAAAGAGCCAATAAGGAGCACAAGAAATAGACGTTCAAGTGTAGCTTCAACTTCTCATGCAAGAGCAGCAACATCAGCCAATGCAAGGTCTAGAAGGGGTTCAGTTTCTCAACTTCGTTTGGAAGATGAAGAGTTCGAGGAAGAGGAATCGGAAGAGGCATTGGGATACTATAATTCTGATGATGAGGAGGATGATGAAGTTGAACTTCCAAATGAAGAAGATGATGAGGAAGAAAATTATGGAAATGAAGAGTGAATCGGTGACACTTGGAGAGTAATTTATTTCAGCCAGATTGTTTTAAAGGCTTAAAGAATGAAGATCTACTCTTTTTTTGTTTGTTTTGTCTAAGACTGACTTGTGTTTTTTTTATTATTTTGACGCCAGTCACATCACGCCATACTTGTTTTTTGTTAATATTGACTATTGATCTTGAATCCTGATCAATCATCAATGATGTGAATGTGAATTTTGGGTCATGTGTGAATTTATTGATTACCACTTACTAGATATTAGATGTAGTGATTTCAGATTTAGTGATTGTGGTAAGTCACTAAGGGCATGTTCGTTTGCTCTGAAATCTGACATCTGAAAGTGCAATAATTACATTAAGAGGTATATTAGTATTGGTGAACTTTGCTTTCCTCTAAACTCTGAATGCAGAGAATGTTGTTCTGAATTCTGAATTCCAAAAATTATCAAATATCCATTTTGACCCCATATATTAGAGATTTTGTTTGTCTTTTTGGGGGTATCATTAGAAAACAAAAAGTTGTATGATTGCACTTTAAGAGATAAGAGATAAGAGGAAACGAACAACCATTTTTCTCTTAAAGTTAAAAGATTCCTCTTAAGAGATAAGAGTGAAGAGGAAACGAATAGGCCCCAAGTCATAAGTGGTATTGACTATTGAGGCTTAATTGTTTAACTTTAACACCATGGAGAGTGGAGACTTGGACTTGGAGAGGTAAGTTTTCTTTTAATAACTTCTTTTATGTTTGTGTTCTTGTTCATTATTTATGAAATTATGATATTAAATACTTTGCCAATCCTCATTTTCTTGTTCATTGTAAATGATTAATTTTTGTTATATGACATAACTCATATGTGTGAGCCATGGATATTGGAGACTTAGAGAGGTAAGTGTCTTTTTAACTTCTTTTATATTGGTATTTTTGTATCTTATCTTACTCATGATATTTATATTCTTTGTAATTTATAAGCACATTGGTGACATTGCTTAACATCTTTTTATAATATGATTATTTCATTATTTGAATCATTGATAATTGATACTATGTTAGTAACTTAGTATGCTATTTTAATTATTTAATTGTTTAAAACATTAGACTTTAGAATATAAATTAGAACTTTAGATTGCATTTTTTTATGAATAGAACTTTAAATTGCATTGTCATACTCATTTCTTAACTCTTAACTCTTAGAAATTTATGTTGTATTTTTTTGTATTTTTTTTGTATTTTTTTTGTATTTTTTCTGATTTTTTTAAATTTTTATATACTTTTTCAATTTTTTTGAATTTCCTGAAAATTTTGTGCGCCTTTTTGAAAAAGGCGTGCACCTCACTTTGCACCTTGCGCTTTTAAAACACTGGGTAGTATAAGATGTTAAATGCCCCATAAAATAACAGAATATACATGTTTATAAAGGCCACAAAGAACCTCTGTAGGCTTTCCAATAAAAACAAGGTAGAAAAGGTACCCAATGCAAAGATAATCCAACAGTAAGGCTCAGTTTGGGAAGAGTTCAAATACAAAATTGTTGAATGCAAAACCTTGCATACAGTACTTCTAAACCTTGTATTTGCATGTACATATTTGCATTTGCGCTCTTCCCAAACTAAGGCTCAGTATGGAAGGAGTACACATACAAATATGTAGAGTGCAAAACCTTGTATTTTGTATGTATTTGTACTGTACATATTTGTATATGTACTCTTTCCAAACAGAGCCCAAGGAAAAGATGGACTATTGTACTTGGGATATAAAGCCTAACTTTGTTTTACACAAAAAATAAGCAAGAGGAAGGCAAAAACTAGAAGAGAAGGGAGGGGAAAGGGAGAGCAGCTTCTGTACCAGGGTTGCAAGGTTTTAAAGTCATAGTTCTAATCTGTATTTGCAAAAGAAAAGAAAGGCAATAAAAAAGAAAAACTACCAGTACAATCTTGGTATAGTTGTGCCACCCTTCAATTGGAATGGACTCATACCAACCCAAAGGAAGAGAATGATGGTTTCTTCACCAATATGGGAAGAATCCAACTACCTGAAGAAAGTAAACAAAGTTCTCAAGAATTTCCCTACTTTAGTTGGTGTCTGTGTGTCTGGGGTGGAAGCTTGTTTATGTGTAGCTAAAAGGAAATAGGACCATGCCTTTTTAGAAAATGTATCCAACAAGCCTAATAAAGAGACCCAACTTATAAAATGCATAACCTAATAAAGCAAAATTCTGAAAGTAATTAAAATGCAAAATATCTTGGGAAATTTCGCTAGTTACGGTTAAACTCTTCAGAAAAAGAAATAGATCACTCAAATAGCCTTGTGATCCTAACATATATCCCACGGTTCATGGGCAAAAAGTGGGCCTCTTCAGACTTGAGCCACTCAACAACTTGAGGAAGGTGAACCAATGACTTAAAAGGTGTGCCTCAGACGCATAGGCAATGTGAATTTTAGGGTACCCGACCAAGCCCAAACAAATCCATATTTGGATCTAAAATTCTTAATCCCTATACAAAAGAAAGGTTTTATAACTTTAAATGTCTTTTAAAAATATCTTTTATTAGGATATATGAATGAGCAACATTAGCATATATGGGTTCTATCCGCTCTGAGCTCTAAAAACCCCATATTTGGTACTGTTGCTCATTCATTTATCCTAATAAAAGATATTTTTAAAAGACACTTAAAGTTATAAAACCTTTCTTTTTTTATAGGGATTAAGAATTTTAGACCATAATATGGACTTGTTTGAGCTTGCCTCGGGGGGCTTGGTACAAAGATAGCTTGTAGAATCAAGAATGCATAATGTTTAACATCACATTAGCTATTTGAAGTAATGCAATTGGGAAAAGGATAAAGAGATTAAGAGTTCACATGCTTGAATATGTTTTATATGTTATGCTTGATTTTATTTTTAAATATGTTTTACTTGTTATGTTTATCTTTTAATTTGAGATAATATGTTTTGTAACGCATTTATTTTAAAATCTAAGATTATAATTTTAATGAATAATGTGTTTAATATTTTAATAATTTGCATTTTTTGAACTGTTTGGCATTTTGTTGGCATTTTTTGAATTTTCTAGATTTTTTTTTTTTTGCATTTTGCGTGTTGCTTTAAAAAGGCATGTGCCTCGCCTTGCGCCTCGGGCACAAAATGGCCCTTGCGCTTTTTTTGTGCCTTTCACTTTTAAAACACTGAGGTGAAGCCTGCAGCATCAACCTCATGCTCTAATTCTTTAGGAGATAAAATTCCCACTATGAGACTGTAAATCTACAATCCCAAGGTGATAAGTGCAGCACCAGTCCACAGGCTCAAATGTAAACATGTTAGCCAAAAAAAATGTTCTATTCAAATTCTAGGCTCTGTTTCCAATATTTACACCAAAGCTATCATATGGCAATCACATCCACTGTCAAACTTTGGTCAAATATTACAGAGTTGAACAGATGAAAGCTCAAATGACATTAATCTGGGACTTGGATAACCAGAAAATTCAGAAATATAGCAAAGCCTACGCATACACATGCACAGAGGGTGCCAGGGTGGGGGCTTACTTCTTTCTGGATTAGTAAATAAGGATGGAAATTTACTTGAAACAGCACACTAAACCATGAAAAACATTCAATGAATATTTATATATTATCCAACACCAACACCTGGAACCAAAAAACAATCAAGTTTAAAAAGGGCAGAAAGAGGATCATATAGTGGCATACAGGAAAAGTTGGAAGGAAGAAAGGGCTAAGGAAGGAGGGGAAAGAAAGATCTAAAATAAAAACTAAGAGGATAAGCTAGATATGTAGGATTCTGGCATAAATAAACTTGTCAACCTTTATTTACTTCTAAAATAAAATGTAAATAAAAGTGTTATCTGCAGCTCAATTGTACATTCTTGTTTATATAATGAAATATTTTCTGCTACCTATCAAAAAAAAAAAAAAAAATCTGCAGCTCAGTTGCGACCCCCTACATTTATTCTTTCCTTATAGTTGGCTAAACACGAAGCACACAAAGTATGCATTCTATGATATATACATGCATATATGCATATGCATAGCCATGTCCATGCTTCTATATTTTGAGGGCTTGTGATGCTTGTATACACAGATCATAGAAAACAATAATAACCATCGCCAAGATTATTATAAATCCTCTTATTTTCTTCAGTTTACCCATTGTTAATTAATTCCTTGTCATTCTTTTCACAGATTTAACTTAAAATATTTCTTTCGGAAAAAAAAATCATGGTAAATATTATAGGGCGACATTATAGAAGGCCATGTTTGCCATCCTATTAGACTGAGATTCAAAAAAAGAGGAAAACAAACCTGCTGTCCAGTCATGTAGACACTATTTTCCTTGAACTGTGAGCCTCCAAGGTCCTCATTTCCGGTTGAGTTTCCAGTAGTCACAGCTGGACTGGGACTGTAACCAGCTGGGGAGGAGCTGTATGGTCCATATCCAGTTGGCATTGCAATGTGCGTTGAGTTGCCTGTATTAGCTCCAGGCTTGTATTGTGAAAAGGAGTATTTGACACTTGTTGCAGCTGCTGCTGCCACTGCAGGAGGTGGATATAAATTTCCTGCTGGTGGTTGTTGAGGGAAAGCAGTGTTGCTTAAAAAATGGTGAATAGGAGGTGGTACATAGAATGGAGAGAAGTACTGGCTGTATGGCAGGTAGCTAGGAGGATAATGGGATATGTGTACCCCAGCAGGCTGCCGGAAAACAGGAACTGGTTGCTGAGTCACAGAAATAGAGCTCTGCATAACTCCTGCAGCTTGTGTCACAATGGGGGTAGGACCCCCTGTAGACAAGACAAGAGAATTCCCGCTCTGAAATAAGAAACATTTTTTAAGTGTTGGAGGAAAGAAAAAGAAATAAGAAATGTTTTTACAATGTTAAACAATCAAACAGTGAATATACAAAGGCAGAGCTATGAAACATTACTAATTAAGAACTTTCCTAGAAATCCTTAAAATGAAAAGACAAGTAGCAAGCTTTTTAAAGAAAAGACAGGACACCAACAGTAATTCAATACCAGCAAACATGACAGAATAACTAGCACGCACAAGAGGATCTCAGAATCATGGCTGCAAGAACTATTATTACTGATAATGACATCATTATAAATATTATTTTGTTCTAAATTCTTTTTTAAACCAAAAATGTACTAAAGAAAGGGAAACAGTATTTGAATTGATGCCAACAATAGTGGCTATGTTGTAGCAATTTCATCCCCATCATTTGTTTGTCATTGATTTTAGCCCCATCTAATTGTTTTATATTTAATAAAAAATAAAGCTAAATTATCCGAAAAAAAGATTATGATGCCTTTCAGCATATTCATATAACATACTAAACCCAACAGTCTTATGGTTATGCCAACCACACAGAGTCAGCTACATGGAAAGAAGCAGCAGCATCTACAAGACTGATTAATTCTATGCTATGGACCTGAACAAGGAGAAATTAAGCCGAATATTGATTGCAGCTCTCTTGGGAACCCAGGCCAATCAGGCATACGAGTTTCCACAGATACCAATGACAATATGTTGTTTAGCTATTTGGGTCCAGCTGGACTTTTAGCTCTCCAAGGGCAGATACGTTAGCCCTTTATTCTGGACTAAGATTTACATGGGTGAGAGACTGAAGTAGCTCCTTTATTTAAGGAGATAGTCAAGTTGTGATTAGATGGTTTCTATCCAAGGCTGAAGGATCTTGGTGCTTAAAATGTCAAACAAGAGAAGCATTGGCTATCTCATCCATTCAGATTCCCAAGTCAGCTAACTGCCTAGCACTAGAAGATAGTCTAGCCAGGTTGAGGGTTAACAAAAAAAGAATTAGAATGGAAGGTTCCGATCCCAGGGGGACATCTGTAATCTGTTTTGTGCTTGGATTAGTTGAGGCCATCAGCCAATTGCTATTGAGATATGATTTTGCCTTCCTCTCCAAGTACCTTAGAGAGGAGAGATTAAAGAAAATATTATGCCTTTGTTGCTTATATACACATAGGAAATCTAAGGGGCCATTTAGCAAGTCTTTTTGGGAAAATCTTCTGGTAGCTCTGACAGTCAAAAGACGCATTGACCTTTTGCATGAAGATCTGAACAGCCCAGAGCTAGTTTGGCTACCGCGCACGCATCTTTCCATGTCATTCCACACAAGAATAAAGCGAGAAAGACGCGAAAAGCTCCATTTGGAGCTTCCTGAAATCAGCCCAAAACGGGCTTCTCGCGCCTTTTTGGCGCACCGACTTTTGGCAGCTAGATCTATTACGAACCAAACAGAAAAAGACCGCAGCGCGGTCTGCCCAGCTTGTAAACAGCCGAAAGACCACGTGGAAAGACGCGCCAAACAGGGCCTAAAATATTATTGAAAAGAAGTGAATTTCCATCCCCAGAGTCCTTTTCCAAACATTTTTGATAAAAAATGTGAAGTATAATCTACTCTATATATAAAAGTGTGAATGCAATGTGAAACTTTTTTGGACTAAAATTATCCTCTACTTCTTTGTTTGAGAAAGTGGTATAAAAGCCATTTTATTACAACTTTAATGCCAACTTTAATGGATACTAAAATGCCCATAATTGTGTATTTAGTCCACCTCTAATAGTAAGGTTGAAAATGTAACTTCAATTATTACTTCCCACCTCATTTAATCCTCTCTCATCAAGTCTTATACTTAAATTATTAACTCCCATTTTCTCTTACTAAATTAGATATGTCAATACTTTTAACAATATAAACCCATATATTTTAAAATTGACTCAAAAACAAAACAATTTTTAATCCAAGTGGTGGCTAAGCAATTCAACCATCCGAATCAAAATGATCAACCTACAAAGTCATAGTTAGGTAATAAATTTTTTAAAATAGAAGTAAATATAGAAACTTACAAAAAAATGTGGAAAAAATTAAACACATTTATGATATTTTTATTAATCAAATTAAAAAATAAGTGTAATAAACAAGAATTATTTTTATTAGTAATGAAAATGAAATAGATAAATTAAAATTGATCAAAAATAAAATTATTTTACTGTTTGGCAAAGATCAATAGTTCAAATTTTGGGTCAAACATGTTAAAATGTCATAAATAAATAATAAAAGTTAATAAAATATAAAAATACATAAATTTTGCAAAAAAAAACATTTAGGCACATGTATAATATCATATATTTATCACATTAAACAAAAAGTAAGTGTACCATATTAGAATATTTTTACACACAAAAATACAAAAAAGTTACAGAAAAAATTAAACACATCTATAATTCTATATTTACACCACTATTAAAAATATGAATAAGATTGTGGAACTTTCTTTTGACTAAAATACTCATTTTTGAATTTAGTCCCTATTTAATTATGAGGTTTAAATTGTAAATTAAACTACTACTTTTCACCCCCATTCAATTCCCTCTATATAAATCTTACATTTTTTTGATAAATGAACAAAAAACATGATACACCAATAATATTAAATATTACAAAAAAAAGAAGAATCTGGCAAAGCAAGTATGCCTAGCAATGATACTTGAAACTTCACAACTCGATCCGATGGATGAGGTGTTTATGTAATCAGATTTAGGTTTTCAATCTACGTTCAATTAATAATAAAAAACAAAAAATATAAAAAAAAAGAATATATAAAGTTTATAAAAAATTGGATGCATTATTACTATCATTATCATCATCTAGAATTACCACGTGCGCACTTACTAGTTGTACTAAAGAACAAAAAGTATACATGGTCCTCTGTACAAAGAGTTTCTGTACATATGCACACATCCATTAAGGAACCCTACCCCCCCCCCCCCCCCAAGAAAAGAAAAAAAAAAAAAAAAAAACTCCAAGAAATAGGAGTCCTTTTCCAAACTTGATATATTTGCAAGGGTCCACCATACATACAAGCTAGAGACCTCTATGTTTTCCTCTGACTCTTAAGAAAAATCCTGTCCTCATTTCCTAAAAATAATGTGTCCAACAAGATTCACACAATTATGTTCATCAAAAACAAAAGGATTCATACAATTATTTATTAGCTTGAGTCCCATGTGTATTTTGCAAGCACAAGTAATGATGATTAAAATGGTTTATCTTCTTAACAATGCCCAGTTGCCTATTCTTATTTCTCCATAGAAACATATCATGCCCAATTACCCATTCTTGGTGTACATATTTGACAGGCATGATCATCACTTATATATGGCTATGTGCACATGTTTTACTTATCAATAAAAAAAAAAATGTTCTGTATACATATACATTACTTTTCCCCATTTATTACATATCAGTATGGCCATTGGACTGCTTCAAATCACCTTGAGTTATAAACACAGTTCCTGATAAAATATGTTACAAATAAAATTTTTTAAATACACCTCCAATGCATGTCAAAGTTGTAATTTTCTTTTCAAAAATATATACATATATATATATATATATATGTATCAAAACTTTAACATGTACTAGGGGAAAAGTTACAGTTCTTCAAAAGAGCAAACCTCTTGTGGACATTGACCAGTCTGTGGGGATAACACTGTAATATTCCCATTGTACTTGGTCACAGCTCCAGGTGCAAGAAAGGGAGAGAATCTGCCATCAATATCTGCACCTGGCCGATAAAATTGGGTATAATAGCTTGTTGACGGATCAAATGGCTGTTGAACCTGAATGGAAAATTGTTATTACCAAACAATTCTTAAATGAAAGTACGAACTAAAAACAAGATCTAATGGGGGTTAATCTCAAAACTAGGTATTTCAATTTGAACCCAAATTGGTAGTGGGAAAAAACTATTACGAAAGAGAAATTTTCAATAAAGCACGCCTCTTTTTGTACATACTCTCATGTACCCCTTTCTTTTTTAATGAAATCTGTTATCTTTCAGCTCAAAAAAAATTTCAAAAAAGCACAATGCTCAATTCAACAGAGTAATCATACAATAGGAGCTTGGGTTGGCAAAAGCATCAACATGGTGGCCTTTTAATGCCAACAAACATCAACTCAACTCAACTAAGCCTTATCACAACTACAGGGGATCAGCTATGTGAATCCTGCTCCGCCAATCTGCTCTGTTCAGTGCCAATAAGCATACTGTTACTGATTTACTTTTATTAAAATAACAGATGGATTTTTCCATAAGGGTAGCAAAGACAAAGGAGAAACATGATGGGAAAAGAAATGAAGGCCTAGAAGTCAAAAAAGGGGGACAAAGCAGCTGAATCTCAAAAACATTGAAACTGTATACTTAATATCTGGATAAAGAATGTATGGCATATATGGGTGGGCAAAAGACTGTAATTTGGAATCTCAATTAACAGGGGACATATAGAACCAAAGAATTGAAGGCTTATGATAATGATTGGAAGTTGAGAGACATCACATGCCTGAGACTCAGAGCTTTCAAATGGTGCAAGCTGGTTCCCTAGCATGGATGGCATGAACCCAAAGCTGTAGGTTGGGGCAGTGTGAACAACTGAATATTGAGGACCACCAGATGGCAAAGCTGTCTCTGGCTTTGACTGATCATATTCTGTGACTGCAGTAGATGATACTTCAGCTTCCCGTGAAGATAGATTTTCTGGCATGTGTCCAGGTGACTGTGGATTATCAAGATAATCTTCTTGTTGAACAGTTGAAGACGCATTCTGATTGCTGCAGCCAATTATAATAATACTAATAAATATCTCAGATTGTAAAGGAGGAAAGTTAACGTGCCAAATAGAAGACCTCATTATGTAAGACAATGAAAATCAGAAATATTTTTTAATAATAAAGACAGATTTTCATTAGAAAAGAATACAAAACAGGTAAGAAGGAATCCCCAAGGAAAAAGAAAAATACAAAAAACACCCTCCACACCCAACCAGACAGTCCAACAATCCATTCATGAATCCAATCCCCAAAACCTAACTTCTTCAGCTGCAACAAAATACAAGGAGAGCCCTAATCCACAACCAGAATTAACACCCAATAAATGATTCAGAAAGAAACACCCTCAATCAACATGTTACTTTAACAGACACTAGTAAATAACTAGACAAAAAAAAAGGAAAAACAGAACCCTCCATATATCATCCTCAGCAAGTAGTAAATTATAGGATGGTGGACCTTCCTTGAGTGCAAAGAAGAACTTAGCAAAGCATTTGCGGCATTTATAGGATGGTGGACCCTCCTTGTATGTTACATTTTGAATGCATAGTATTATGAATGGAGCAGCTCAGATGACCTAACCATCCCGTTTACCTCCTTTTCACTGCCTCCCCTTTCAATTTTTTTTTTTTTGTTATCTAACATAATGCAACAAAATTGATGGCTACAGTTGCATAGTTTTGCAATTAGGGCTATTACAATGAAAAAACCCCAATCCCCTTGCATGTCAATCCATCACAAATGCTACTAAGCCATTACTTCATCATCCTTATAATCAAATTAACATCATATCAATCTTAACAACAAAAAATAATAACAATTATAGTAAGAACATAAGAGTGATAAAAACAATAATAAGAACAGAAACCCAAAACCAATACTGAAGGATTACTACCATTTGGCAGACAATGGTACTTGGGCAACCTCCTAGCCATGGAAGATAAAATAAAGAAAACCCAAAACCACCTTGTACAAGATGGAAGAATTGAAAGACCTAATTGATATAAATAGAATTACTAGCATATTGCACAGACCTTGAGGAAGGCTCCTCAACAGTTTCCTCAATCCCCTGAGAGGATTCAGATGGAGGTGTGGAACTTTTATTGCTCTCAGGGCCATTGGCATAGCTTGTGCTCAGGCAAAAACCAGCATCAAAGCTTCCAAAACTCAACCCACTTCTTTGATCTTCGGGGACTTGTAGATGGTGTGGAATGATAACATGTTGACTATCTGACAGATGCAACTCTCCTATCTTCTGCTGTAATTTTGAAGTTTGATCCTCTGAGGCAAAGGAACACATTGCAGGCAGTGAACAAGAAACGGCTTCAACTGTGATGGACTGAATCTCACTTGTTCCAACAGCTCCAGATGATTGAGCAGAATTTATAGGCTTTGGTTTCCACTCCTTATTGGTGCCAACTGCTAAAGATTAAAAAGCAGTTACTACCAAATGATCTCCATTGGCTAATTTTGTCAAGTTAAACATAACAGCTTCAAACACAAACCCATAAACAAAGATAATTTTTTTTGGTACCATGGTGTTCAAGCTCAAGTGTTCCAAGCTAGAGACATTTTGGCACAGAACATGGGGCAAAATGTTTTATTATTGTGTCAAACACATAAGAAAGTGAAGTAGGAACACCTCCAGGATTTCTTCCAATGCCCCTTGTGTGGGAAACCAATGCAAACTGTGGTGTTCTTGCTCCAAGTTAAATCTGTTCTACCAAATAAGTTTTTTTAATGTTAAAGTTGAATGGCCTATCTTACCACAAAAACAACAACAACAATAATAATAAATGGCCTATGTGGCAGTTACATGTGGTTGAAATGGAAATGGAACACCACAATACCAAACACCGCCAAAGGTAGTCTAATGTGTAATAAGAAACAAAATTCCAGCATAGTAGTAATCAGCATCAATAAAATTATGTGCATACTATGAACCTAAACATAAAAACTGAATAGAAATTTCCCAAGAAAAGTGAGCAGTTTAAGGAAATAGAATCTGGACAAGAGGTGTTAGAATACCAAATAAACTAATTATACGTATTTATACATAAGAGTAATTGCATATCCAAGTCCAAGAGTGCTAACAAGGAAGAAGATATATCTTTTCAAACTCAAGATTTCTATGCATATATGCATTCAAAGCATCTGTGTGTTGACTTCAAAGTTCAAAGTCAAGATAGATACAAGTATACTAGATTGCTCTAAAGGTTGGCAGTGGCAAGTGTACTCAACAAATATTCTTTTTACAATCAAAGAAACAGAACTAACGAGTTGAATACCAACACAAAGACAACATAAAGCTATTTCCAGGAAAAAAACACAAACAAAACAATAGTCAACAAGGAATTTGAGGTTTTCAATGACATGGTGATGTTTCTGCTATTCATTGCAGACATTTTACTGATTATTGAGTCAAATAATTTTACAGAAGCTCAACTGAGATTGTAGAAAAGGATAGTAAAGAAAAAGAAGTAGCTTAAGGACTGCAAATGGGATGGCAGATGTATGAGTAAAACAAGGAGTTGATAAACCTCTTTTATTTTGGGCAAAATTGTTATCTGATGTAATATGAACTGGCGGGATTGCAAATAACAGTTGTACTAAGTTTATTAATGAATGAATTTCTCTTGCTGATCAAAAAAAGAAGTAGCTTAGGAATCTCTCATTTTTTTAATGAGAGAGAGCATGTAACATGAATGTGTGAAAGGTGATAGGAAAATCCAGTTCTGATGCATATATAAAGGGCAATCTTTTGCCGTAGGAAATATTTACTTGGTTAAGACTATCAAAAGATAACTATGTCTTGCTCACAATTCTAGCCAGCAAGTTTTTATCATGTTGAGACAACTACCAGACAGCCCAGAAGGTGATAGCATCACCATTTCATTTTACAAGAAGGGTAGGCTGTAAACCTAATCCCAATTTATACATTCATTGCAAATTTACAATAAAAGAAGGGTTTCTTTCTTTTATGAGTAAAAAAAAAAAAAATTTGATTTCTATTGACATTTTCCTTGGCCAGGGTATCAGCAAAACCATTTAGTGATCTATGAACCCAGGAACGTGTGGTGTTCAATGTTCTTGCTATTGATTTAATTTCTATTATGCCAAGGTCCTTTACTGCCATTTCTCATCCATCCCACTAGTACTCTAGAATTCCCTTCTATGACCATAGTAATGTGCTCCCCAATCTTATACCATGTAGTAGTGCTAAAAATTCTGCAATTGTGGAGTTTCCAGAGCCAACCAGTCCTGAGAAAATAGCTTTGATACACCCATTGTTGTCTCTAATAACTCCTCAAATGCCTCATAGACCAGGATTAAACCAAACTGCAGTGATCAAAATATAGCCTGTAAGCACCAGTTTGGCTATAGCAGAGTCAGCCACCCATTGTCATCTTCTACTTGAAAATGTCAAACATGTCGCATCTGGATGGCTGTGAGAATGTCAAGAATGTGCTTTGGAATATAGACACACTATGAGAGGAGAGAGCTGGAAAAAAATGTGATAATTAATCACTCATGCGTAAAAAGAGAAGCTAACGCATTGGCTAATACAATAGTGAAATAAGGAGCAGAAAGGGCTAACATGTTCCAGGTCAGTTGTAAAGGATTGCAAATCTAGTCGAGATAGGTAGCAAAAGCCAGCCTATAAATAAGGGTGCTTTGAATATAGAAATGCTTTTATTAATGATAGAAATGAAATGTAAAATTTAAAACCAATTGGAAATAAAACTATTTTCCTATTCTCTCTCATTAAATCTCATATCTAAGGTATATTCTCTCATTAAATCCTATATTTAAGATATATTTTCTCATCATTAAATTCTACTAATTAAATCCACAACATTAATTTTAACAGGACAAAAATAAATAATTTGAAAATAAAATCATTTTCTCTCCTCTCGGTGGTAGGTAAGAAATTCAACCATTTGGGCTCAAATGGGTTAATAAATAATGCCATAATTAAATAATAAAAATTAAAATAAATAAAATATATAATACAAAAAATTAAAAAAAAATTGGGCATATCTCTAAGAAGTATTTATATTAATGATGAAAATGGAATGCCAAATTTAAAATCAACCTAGAAATGAAATAATGTCATAGTCAAATAAAAATAGAAGATACAAAGAATCAAAAAATAAAAAATAAAAAAATTGGGCACATATCTAATGTTATATATTTACAAAAAATAAAAAATTATTTAAATAATGCAGATGAAACTACTACTACTACTACTACTACTACTATTGTAATTTAAAATTTCCATGTGCAATGCATGTGCTTAATTACTAGCAGAGTGATAAATTTATACATACATACATAAAATGTATATATGTTCATAATGCATATTAGAATAACAATATCTTCATAAAAATGTATAAGCTTCATTTAAAATATCGAAAATCAACATATTCATGAAAAAAATAGAGGACAAAAAAATGAGACGGGGGTGATCCTCCGTGGGCACCTTGTTGCCTAGGCATTGCCATGACAACTATGGTAAGATATTGCATTAGAATAACTTCATAAACATGTACAAATATAGCTTATGTACAATAAGAAGCCACATAATGAGAAAAGATTCATTCACATCGGTGAAATCAACCTACACCATTCCCCTCGTATCTATAAAAAAAGGCTTCCACCAAACAGTCCATATAACAGCAGCAATATGACACTTCAGAGGATCCCAGCTCTCTTGTTTAGATCCCTCAACCTCCACCTAGCTAACAATTCCACTAATCTCTTCAGACAGCAGCAGTTGAAATTAACCAGCTCACAAAAATATACAAATAGGTCTGGAACAAAATGGCTCCATTATTGCTTTGTTCTCCGGTCCTGTAGAGGAGGGTGATGTAGCTAGGGCAGAGTTTCTAGCTGCAGTATATGGGGTTGAGAAGGCCAAAGAGCTGGGGATTAATAGACTGATCATCGAGGGAGACTCAAAAACTGTGATAAAATGGTTGCAAAAAGGGAAAGGAGTGACCTGGCAACTGAAGAAATATGTTTTGGGCACTTTTGGTTGCAAATGGATGTCAAGAAATATGTCTATTCAGGTGGGTTGGATTAGGAGATCGGCCAACAGCTTGGCTGGTAGCTTAGAAAAGCAAGGGGTTCAAAGAACAGATATGTTTTGGGCACTTTTGTAATTCTGTCTTGGGTCAGCTTCTAAGCTGATTTCTTTGTAACTTCTTGTTGTATATTAAAGCTTCTTAATTAATGAAATTTTTCAGAGTTATTGCTCAAAAAAATGCAGGCTATGGAAGGAATAGACCACTTCTCAGTGTTTTAAGAGCAAAATGCACATGAAAAAGGGCAAATGCCTTTTAGAACCCAAGGCACACACCTTTTCCGAGCAAAGTGCAAATTTTTTAAAATATTCAAAAAAATCAAAAAATAAGATGGTTTGGTCACATGCATAAAAGACCATCAGCATCACCCGTAAGAAGAAATGATCTGTTACAAGTTGAAGGGGCTAGAAGGGCTAGAGGTAGACCAAAAAGGGCATGGGTTAAAGTAGTAAGAAATGACTAAAATGCCCATAAATTAATTATGGGTATGACATTAAACAGAACGGAATGGCGACATAGGATTCATGTAGCCAATCCCATACAGTTGAGATTAGGCTTGAATGAATGAATGATGATGATGATTAA
The DNA here is from genome assembly GCF_055504915.1 of Nelumbo nucifera. Lineage (NCBI taxonomy): Eukaryota > Viridiplantae > Streptophyta > Magnoliopsida > Proteales > Nelumbonaceae > Nelumbo > Nelumbo nucifera. The sequence goes on from NC_142649.1 coordinate 63,247,084, forward strand.
AAAATCATATATATATATATATATATAGACAAAAATGAAAAGTTCAATTTTAAAAGAAATTAAATATTTAAAAAAACTATTGGCTCAAATTAAAATACATAAACATGTAAAACGCATTCAACATGAAAATATAGAAGTAAAACCAAATATATGTGAATTGTACAAAAGTGCTTCAAGCACTCAACAATTCAAGCATGTAAAGCATTCAATTTGTTTATTTTTTATTTATCTCTTGGTAGCACCGTGTTATGGGCCCGGGCATAGGATCTCATCACGGGTCGGTCCACGGGGAGAACCTCTAGTTTCCCCTTGCCCCTCCCTTTGTGTGCTGACCCTATCGTGGCGACCTAAGGGGTGATTTGTCCAAGAGATCACCCTAACTCTCCTTTACTCTTCTCTTTGACTGAAATTTTGGATGCCTTTATTCAATAATAGTGGCTCCTTAAATAGGAGATTACAAGAGTCCTGCTCTTAGGGAGACTCCTTGCTGAATAGGGAGACCTCCAACTCTATCTTGATAAGATAAGACTGATAAGATAAGATAAGTCTCTCTTAATCCTAATCTAATCTACTAACTTAATAAGATAAGAATAACAAGATAGTCTAATCTAATCTGCTGAATGGACAAGACTGTTGCTGCAGTAGGACTTGAACTGGGTCCAACTGAGCCCAGGTTCTTCCTGTTCTAATCGATAGAACCAAAGTTGTGCTTCCTCTGTTAAGTGAAAGGCGGCTAGGCTTACCTTATCCCGGTCGTCTGTCTGTTGATTTCGAAAAAACTGCTCGCACCAGTACAGCCAACCCAAGGGATCTCCGTTGCCGTTGTACGACAGGAATTCTAACCTGTTGTACTTGGGGATGACTGCGGCCCCCTGGTTGTCGAACTGTTGTTCGCCGGAAGACTGCGGCAGATCTGGTCAGCGGCCGCTAGTGGCTATCACCCCTTCTGTGTTCCTCTCTTTGCTAGAAAGGAATAACTCCATCAGACGCCATAGCTCCCTGACTTCGTCCTTGATTTCCCGTACTTCCGAGCTAGTCTCCATGAGCCAGTGCTCGAGTTCGTGGACCCTAGACGACAGCTGCTCCAGATCACCCATGACGCCTTGCTCTGATACCAAAATGTTATGGGCCCAGGCATAGGATCTCGTCACGGGTCGGTCCACGGGGAGAACCTCTAGTTTCCCCTTGCCCCTCCCTTTGCGTATTGACCCTATCGTGGCGACCTAAGGGGTGATTTGTCCAAGAGATCACCCTAACTCTCCTTTACTCTTCTCTTTGACTAAAATTTTGGATGCCTTTATTCAATAATAGTGGCTCCTTAAATAGGAGATTACAAGAGTCCTGCTCTTAGGGAGACTCCTTGCTGAATAGGGAGACCTCCAACTCTATCTTGATAAGATAAGACTGATAAGATAAGATAATCTCTCTTAATCCCAATCTAATCTACTAACTTAATAAGATAAGAATAACAAGATAGTCTAATCTAATCTGCTGAATGGACAAGACTGTTGCTGCCGAATTGGATAGGATGAGAACACCGGATCATTGCTGTTGTTGCTCCCAATACGCGTCCACATCACACCGCTTCAAGTAATTAGTGTGATTTCTAGAATATTGGTCCTCTGCCTCTATAAAGGCCCCTTGAGGCAAAGCCCAAACAAGTCCATGCAAGGAAAGTTCCTAAACAAAGAGATTGACTCAAATATATGGTTTTGTAATTTTAATTGCAGTTTATTCCATTTTCGAATTAGGAATTAGATATCATTCAATGAAGCATGTCATGTATTAAGAAGGATGAGAAAACAACACCACTAAAAGGGGGGTTACTATCAAAAAGGAGGTAAGAGAGCGAGGCTAAGGAGCAATGTCCGCACAAAGAAATGTTGGCAAAAAAGGCATTTTAAAATATTTGTGTGCTTGGGGCCTTCGGCTGAGGCATAAGGTGCTTTAAATGCGCTATGCCTGGGTTCAAGCAAGGCACATTCATGTGCTTTGCCTATGCTCCTAGGCACACCTTTTAAAACACTGCCTCTTGTGATCAATTTGATATACATAAGCAGCTCATACACATGGAAAATTGTAAAGCCATATGAATGTAAGTACAAGCTACATATATCATAAAGTTCAGTTCAAGTCCTAGACAAGTAACTTGCGCCATATATATGACTACAAAAACATCCCTGCAGAATATTTAATTTTGGACTATGATATTCATGCATACATATCAAAAAAGGACACAGAATGTTAAAGTTTCGGTTGAAATTTCTTTTTACATATCATCCAATGGTTAATCAGTTTCTAAATGAAGAAGAACCATATTGGATAAACATGGCATCTGTGGCACAATATATCACCAAGTAAGAGGATAATCATCAGAGATACTTATTCTTCACAAACTAAAACCAATCTTTGCTTCCAAGAAGCATGCTTTGCTAAAATAATTAGAATTCACTAAAAGCCCAAAAGCTAATTAGAAAAACTCTATGCATCATAGAAGACTGTGATATGAATCAAAGTTCAAACTACAATTTTCATTAGTATCTTGATCTAGGTTCACACAAACCAAACCACAGAAACAGGCAATGATGGTGCATTACCTTTCTGAGACCCAATAAGTTGCTGTGGCCGGTTATTGTAGTTAGAAGAGGGCCTACTAGCCGAAGAGCCACCATAGGTAGATGAAGATGAAGGTTCCGATGACTCCGGTAGTTGATTCCTTTCAGCTCCCTGGTGCTTGCTTGAAATCTTTACAGGTATGGTGTTCCCAATTGAAGTTGTTTTTTCATCTATGGATGAAGACAACTCAGGGTCAGTCATCTCACAAGATACAAGTTTGTTCATCAGAAGATGGTTGGTGAAGTCCTGAGAGGCACTTGATTTGCTCTCAGCAGGATCTTTAGCACTCTGTTCAATTACTGCACACTGACTCCGTACTTCACATTTAACTGTACCCGGTGCACCAGGAAGTCGTGATTCAAAGGATGGAATCAGTACAGGATCTGAATCTGAGGAATATACCACTGACCCAGATGCTAGAGACATGTCAGGACTTGGTGCAGGGTGCACACATTCAACTCCAATTCCAGACACAGGGATGATTTTTGAATCACCATGCAGTGCTGGTGGTGCACTAACTAACTTATTAGCATCAACTACTGAACTTTCTTCAGGTGAGTTGATTCCACTGCCTGGGGGCAATTGGGAGGCATGGCCATGACTGGGATCCCTGACAGTTATATCGGCAGAGCCATTTGCCATGACATTCACAGAGCTGCAGAACAAAAATAGAAACTTTAAATATATACCCACCCCACATATACAGTTACAGACAACAATACACAAAACCCAAATTTTCAAAGTTGACATATGAATAAATTTGATAATTTTGATAACATGACTGAATTATACAGATGTTAGCAATCAAGATTTAACAGAATTCAATTGATGATGGCTACCTTGACCCAGGAGTTACTGTTTTGCTTTCTGTCTCCTGAGATGGAGGCACTGAAGAGGATGTAACACCTAAACCTCTCTCTGTGCCTTGATTGACACCATTTTCCTTCCCAGTAATAGTGCTCTTCCCACCACCAGCATCTGACAAAATGGTTAAACAAAACATAAGTGAATGATATCCATCATGCACCATGAATAAGTCACTACAGAGAGAAATACCGGTCTTCCCCCCATCATCAACCAGATCCTTTTTTTAGTAAAGACAAAGTAAAATCCAGATGTTCTGGGGAAAATTTTCTGCATTGGAAACTAAAGACGCAAAAGGTAATGGCTAGCACCCCCCCCCCAAGTGGACAGCAAAGCAGTTATGGCATTGTGCCAAAGAAACACAACAATGGCATTGTTATCAAGACTCACAATATTTAATGCAATGAATCTATGATATGGATAGTTGGGTGCACATTTCCAGGATGTTACAAACATACATATAATCATGTTAAAGAAACCAGGAAATCAAATACCACAAGATCAGTCCATCATGGATGATTTCCTGAACAAATATGAAATCCTAATTATAAAATGTATACCATGTGAGATGTAACGAGGAGAATAATTCCCCCGACCAACCCCCCTACCCCCTCGCCCTTGCATGCTTGGTCTCCATCTAGAATCAGCAGGCTCCCTATTCACATTCTGCAAAATTATACACAAATGTTATATAATTAAAACAACCAGTGGAGTATCAAATTAAATAACAATTTTGAGAAATGGAAAAGCAGATTCAAGGACAACAAAGATCCCTAATTTCCTTGATGTGCTTATTTGGGAAAAAACATCAAATTATGCACAAAGCCACATAACAAATTCCAAAAAATTGAATAGTAAAAATCACATAAAACAATCTTCAATAATGACACCAGATTTGAGACACAGAACTATCAAAATCACAAATGAATCAAGTAAAAAGTGTTCTGAAAAAGCTTACCAAATCTTACTTATTTCTCTAACCTTGTTTACATTCGTTTCTTCAGAAATTTGTTACCATAATTGAATCTTTCTTTTTTTTTTTTTTTTGAGAAAAAGTAAGGTATTGCATTAAGTATAGTCAAAACATTTACAATGCCCAGCACAATAAATTTGTGTGCATGGAATATTAATGACTTCCCAAGAATGAATTGTTCCCAAAACAAACTTCATAACTGAATTTTCTGAGTCATATTTGTTTTCAGAAAGTCTTGAATTCCTTTCAGACCACATGGTCCAAATCACAGCTAAGGGTGTCACCCCCCCCCAAAAGAAAAAAACCCTTCCTCTTTGACTCAAACCTCTCAGTTTGCAGCCCCGTTTTTTTAACTAGAGGCACATGGAAATTTATATTAAATCATGAAAGAAAGCCTCATACCCATGAGTAAGGGTCATGGGGATCAATAACAATATTCACAGGCAAAAGCTGGTTAAAGAAAAAAGGAAACAAAGAGAGTTGATCACCACCGTCTACTCCCTTGTAATTGGAGTTCTATAGTTATATCCTCTCCCTACTCCCCTGTAGTTCAAGAGAGTTGGTCACCACCACCTCAGTTCAGGGTGAAATTAAATTTTGATGGAAGCTCCTTAGGTAATCCAGGTCCGTCTGGAGTTGCGGGTGTCTTCAGAAATGAGGAAGGAAGAGTTTTAGCCCTTTACTCGGGCCCGATTGGGGTGGAAGATTCCTTAAGGGCAGAAGTCATGGCTTTACTCCAAGGCCTGAGATTGGTGAAACAATGGGGTGGATGCAATTTAGAAACCTGGGAGTATGGTCACTTAGACAGCCTCTAAGAGAGACTATTAGCTTAGAAAGGGAGCTTCGGGTGCAATTTAAATGGGTAAGAAGGACACAAATGGAATGGCTGATGCTTTAGCTAAGCAAGGAGTTATTAGGGAGGCTTTGTTTTGGGCTTGTTTGTAAGGCTTTCTTGTTCTGGGTTTTTCCAGCCATCTTGTGGGTGGTGATAACTGTACACATTTTTTTAAATCATAAATGAAAGTTACTGTTTCCTATCAAAAGAAAAAAGGAAAGAAAGAGAAGGAAGAGTAAAAACTATTATCTTTCACAACTGTTACAACTTACAAAGTAGTAAGTAGGAATTGTATTCCGCCATAGTTGTCATGGCATCACCTAGGCATCCTTGGCAGGGCACCAAAGCTAAAAACCCTGACTTGTGACTAAAGGTGTTCATCTAGGCAACTAAACACCCACCTACGCAACAAAAATCACAAGGCAGTCACCTACTTGTAGTATTATTGACATGGCTGCATCCTATTAGTATGTGTGTCGATACACGTACACCCTATGTTTTGTACTTACACAAGGGTTTTGAGAAGAGAAAAGAAAAGAAAGACATTGATTATCACAGCTCCACATCCCCATTCAAATGGTAAATTTTAACCCATTCATCAAACAAAACTAACTCAAAATTAATTTCCATGTTCTGTGTACTTTTTCATAAAGCATACACTATGTTTATACTTTACACCAACCATATCTGAAATAAAGGAAATAAGTGATGTACACACCATTCATGTCCAGCAAAATATATATCATTTAAAAAAAAAAAAAACTAGCAAGATGGCATTGGAATGAAAGTCGTAGAAACTTTTAAAAAACTGTAACAGTCTTGTGGTTATCATTTGTGTTTGAAATAGAAAATAAAATGAAGAAAAAAAGAAAAGGGATAAGCATTTTAAGGGTTTATTAGTAACTTGACAAAAAAAGTTTACCTCTTTTCTCTTGTCACGTTTCCTTCTGACTTCATGAAATGTATCTGTTATAAAAACAAATACTTGCATCACTTTGTAGAACAACAAGGCCAGTCAGAATATCAGAAATAATAAACAATCCAATGGCATTAATAGAATACCTTATTCATGAAAAGAAAGAAGAGGAAAGAGGAAGAGTGAGGAATAAAATTAAGGAAACCCATAGACAAAACAACATGATATTTCACTTTAAACACAAATGATGATTCATGTAAAAATGTAACAACTTATTGAGGTGTGTCATATAACTTACTGTTTTGCAAGCTAAGTCATAATGTTAACTTCATATCAATTGCTTGACTAGTGAGAACAAATATCATTACTAAATGTGTATAAAGAAACCCCATTTTGAAAACTAACAACCTACAAAGGACTATGAGTAAATACCAGCAAATGGCTAATTCATTGTAAAAAAATGCTCAACCACCTAACGGTCCCAGACATCCTAAAAATTTTCTTTTGCCAACCACCATAAGCGGAAAAGAAGCACTTGTTGGATGTAGGTATAATTCATAGGCTTTAATATTAACAACTGATAACAACCCTTTAACTTTTTACCAAAACGAAAATGAAGGTTGACTAGTCTTTGATTACAAACTCCATAAATTTGAAGGAACCAAGCTCAATGTCACTGTTATTGCATAACACCACATTATTGAAAGACGGAGAGATGATCATAAATAACATGTAACTTTTAGTCAGTAATGAATCACGTGGTTCAACAACTTCATCAATTTTTCAAAGTCAACTCCAGAAACCTCTTATGGATACTGAAAGTCAATAACTACCCCAGAACCAATAACCAAAAGTTTGTTAGTAGCACTTGATTATCGTCACTGTATCAACTGGAATCACACTGTGAAATGAATACAAACAGATCCACGGTAAGAATTATTGATCAATCTTATCGCAGTCCCCCTAGTCAATATCCTGTTCCATGATTTTATCATTGAGAAAAAAAAAAAAAGAAAGAAAGAAATGGCAGGGACAGGGAGAATTCCGACGCCCTGGTATCCCAATTCCATAGCTCACTCATGCGAAAAACAATTAAAAGGGAAAAAAATACGAAGAAAATTTACTTAAAACCAAAAAAGGAACCGTATGTCACTAATGGGAAATGAGTCTTGACTCTTAAGATAATATGACTTCCTGTTCACACCTAGAACACAATTTCCCCACGGAAACATGGATTAGGAAACAGGTTTGCATTAAAAACCTTTATACTAAGAAGTAAGTTCTCAACGCCGGTAAAACTTAAGTGGTCATAATCCCAGCTTTTCTTCTGAAGAAAGATATTACAATAACCAACATGAACTAGCTCATCCTTGCAAAATTACATGAACACTTAGAACCAATTGAAGCCCATAAAAAAACACCTCAAATTTCACAACCCAAACGGTCCTATGTCTCCAGAAGAGCGACGACACCGACACCAAATCAAACCCCCAAGCAGCATGATCGCAAGCCAGATAAATGAAATCGAGATGAAACATAAATAACCCAATAAAGAAATAGACGAGCTCACCGCAGGCAACAGAGTACAGAAATACCTTGAAACAAGAGCTTCTGTGCAGTTTCATTGGGATCCATCGAGCACTCCTTGAGCATTGCATATACCTCCTCCTCGCTGTGGTTCCCCGCGATCTCTTTGATATTCTGGATTGTTTTGCGCACATTGTTCGGGATTGAAACCCTAGAACCGCCGCTCATGTTTATAGAGAGACAGAGGTACAGATACAGATGAAGCAAGGGAGAGGGGGAGAAGGTAGCAAGACCGAACAACAAGAATTCAGACGCACACAGACAAAGATGAAATATAAGGGAGATGAAAGAGAAATAGAGCTTGGGGCTTTGAATTGATTTGTGGAAAGTAAAGGAAGCAAGAAGAAGGAAGAAGAAGGATCAAAATCAAAAAGGAAAGAAAAAAAAAATACAAATAGACATGGAAGAGAGTTGCAAAATAGTGAACACTAATATTTATTTCACATTTTCCTTAGTCTGCTCTTGATAGTATGAAGTACAAGTACTATGTTAATATTATTATTCTATTATTCTTATGTACATATACATACATGCATAAATATGATGACAGATCACTGGCCCTAGGATTGGAATAAACGTGGAACAAGAATGGACTAGTCCAATTAAACGGGGATCATGGGCGATTCGTGCTACCCAGATCACGATTTCATGGGACTCGCACCGCCGTCGGATCCTCTTCGGCTCTTCCTAAGGCCTGCGAAACTATATATTGCCTTTTTATTTTTTCAATTTAATCTTATATACCCATATTTCTACTTTTAAATCCCTTTACTAAATAGTTGCCTCTGTATTAAAAGCATTTCGGCTCAGTTTGGGAGGACGTAGAGTGTAAAACCGTATATTTCGTATTATTTTATATGTATTTATATTGTATATAATTGCATTTGTGCTCTTTTCAAACCGAACTTGATGTTTTGGGTTCGACTAAGATATAATATCTTAAAAACCTCTGATTAATCAATTAGAATCATAAACGGGATAGCCAATCAGGTGTTGGATTTTGATTGATCAAAACTCTTTGGGAAAAGTACGGAAACACACAATGTAGAATTCTGAGTTCCAGCCCCTCCCTACAAGTAGCCCTCTGCCCCCCTATAAACCACATCCTTTCCTGCCCGTGAATTTGGCATCAATTCACGGTCATGATGTATTCCCCCTGTACTTTGGGCCTAGTAAATTCTGATCTATTGATACTTCTCCCAAACTCTTTTCATACCATATCTTTGTAGAGTGTAAAACCGTATATTTTGTATTATTTTATATGTATTTATATTGTATATAATTGCATTTGTGCTCTTTTCAAACTGAGCTTGATGTTTTGGGTTAAACTAAGATATGGGGAAGATATAATATCTTAAAAACTTCTGATTAGTCTATTAGAATCATAAATGGGATAGACAATCAGGTGTTATTTATCAAAATTCATGAATGAATGAATTTTAATTGATCAAAACTCTTTTCATACCATATCATTTTCACATCAAAAATTTTCCCTGATAATTAATATCAAAAAATGGTATACTTTCAATATATGGAGATATATAACAAAGTCAAAGTAGAGAACTTTCATCGTCAACCTACCTTATTAATTTTCCAGGTGGAACGATGTTTTACCTGTTTTGTCCCAATCATATAATAAAGTGAGATTTGTTTAGATTAATTACACATATCTTCAGTCTTTATTATTACATTCACTTTCAACCAACATTGTGTTGAGAGTTTTTTTATTGATGTGATATTATTTCATGGTTTTAATTATGGAATTACAGACATTTATAAAGGCTTAACACGTGACTATAACTCTGAAAAATGAAAATTATGAAATGAATGCGTTGTGTCATTTTGGGTTGTAAATACAACATTGTCACATTGAAATTTTCAGGGGCCATTTGATAACATCTAATGTTGCTAGATTGAAAAATTCATTGTTTCATCTTTTAGTGGATAAAAATAATTATTTATAACAAAATAATCAAGGGCATAGCTATCTACACACTTAGAGAGAGAGATAGGAGGGGGTTAAATGTTTAAATTGATGGTTTGGACATGAGGCCCAAGGCAAATATTGCCATTATATACTGATGAAGGAAGATTTGGCCCGATCTCGCAAATCACGCCACGTGGCAAAAAAACAAGCAATTCAGCATTTAAAACAGCGTACCGAGGGTACAAAACACCAAAGGGGAGAGACCAGCGGTCCGAACTCCCTACTTAGAGCCCGAACTCCCTACTTAGAGCTCAAACTCCCTACGGGGAGCCCGAACTCTCCACTTAGGGCCCGAACTCCCTACTTAGAGCTCGAACTCCCTACGGGGAGCCCGAACTCTCCCTTTGGCCCCGTCACACAAAGCAAAAACCCGAACTGGCCCGTCTCATGATAGTTCGGGACACCCCCCTATCCGAACTCAAGACTTCGCCTCGCGCACCGCTCCAGGCACTTCGCCTCCAAAGCATTGAACTGGACGAACCACACCGTACTTGACACCGAAGGAGTCCGTATCCAGGGGCGGCGCACCTGACTGACTTGGGATCTAACACTTGACGGCCGCACTTCAACGGCCACCTGCCACCGTCACCTGCCATCGCCATCTCCAGTTACAGAGATGGCTCCGACAAAAACAGCAGTGACGGTTCTGCCCCAGCAGAGGCAACGACGCCCGAACTGGCAGAAGCACGGAAGTAATCATTCCCGACTTGACAGAAGTCTAGGAGTGAGTGCGCGAGGTGGTTATAAAAGGCTCTCCACTCCCCCAAAGAGGAGGGATGCAAACTTTGCACTATCTGGTTTTATCTTGCCTTTAAAGGATTCTAACTTAAGCTTCAGAGCCTTTACACCGGGTTCTCCCCGAAGCTTCCTCATCCCCTCCGTTTCAGGTTCCCTACTACTCAACTCAGAGGCAAGGTCGTTGACAGCTAAGACCGGCCGGATTGCGCATCATCATATACCAACAATGCAATGCCATTGAAAATAAATAAGTATCAAGTATTATATGAAAAGATATAATGACATTAAAAATAAATGGAACTTCTTGGATATAAGTGCATATGACACATGATGGTTACATAAAAATTAGGACTCGCTGTCATTTATTAAGTGAGTTCATTTTCAAACATTTATTACATAAAATAATTCAAACTTTAATGATGTTTATCCATTTTCTTTGGCCCCATTTTGTTATTATTAAATATACATGCATCATAAATATGGTAGCAAAAATGTTGGGTAGGAAATAGTATGAAAAATTTAGAATATTTTACATGTAAACACATGTGATAAGGGAGACTCTTAGGCTTCGTTTGATAACACTTTTTAGAGGTCTAGTGTCTGAAAAACTTGCTTTTTAGACACCATACTCATTTGGTGTTGCGTCTGAAAATCGATCTGAAATATTTTTTCAGATCTGAAATTTTAAGTTAGTAGCCTGACACTTATGCGTTCAGACGTAATTGAGAGGTGCGTAAAAGACATAAATGCCCTAAAAAATTTTTTACTATTACATGTTTTTGTCCTTCATGTAACTTGAATCGAACCCTCATTGCGACCTACGAAGCTCCACCGCCACCATCGTCGTTGCACTCCCTCTGTCTCTCCTCTCTCTCCTATATTCTCGCCACTACCGCTGCAAGTTGCAGTGCAACGGTTCCTTCTCTCTCGCTCTCGCTCTCTCTCCCCCCTGTCAATTGCAGCGGCAACGGTTCCTTCTCTCTCGCTTTCGCTCTCTCTCTCTCTCCCCTCCTATCTTCCCGTCACCGTCACTACAAGTTGCAGCGATGGTGGTTCTCTCTCACTCTCTCTCTCTCTCCCCTTGTCATCCCGTCACCGCCGTTGCAACTTGCAGCGGTGGCGGTTCCTTCTATCTCTCTCACTCTCTCTCTCTCTCTCTCTATCTCTATCTCTATCTCCCTCCCATGTCTTCCTACCACCACCACTACAAGTTGCAAAGGCGGCAGTTCCTTCTCTCTTTCGCTTTTTCTCTTTCTCTCTCTCTCTCTCCCCTGTCTTCTCGCCATCGTTGTTGCAAGTTGTAGCGGTGACGGTTCAATGAGTAGAAATAATAATATTATTATTAATTGTAAATTATTTTTATTAATTATTAATATTTAATAATTATTCTTTATTAAACATTACTAGTTATTAATTATTTTTATTAAATAGTAATTTTTAATTATTTCATTAGTTTTTAAAAATTATTTTATTTTTATTTGTGTAAATTATTAATTATTTTTTAATTTTAATCGTTTCATTTATTAATTAGTAATTATTAATTATTAATTATTAATTAATTATTTTTTATTTATATTGTTTCAATGTTATTTTGAGGTTGAAAATTATTTTTCATGAGATAATGCAAATTGAACTCAATATTTACAAATAGTATGATGTAGGGGTAAAATAGTAAAATTAGTAAATCTCTTATGTTAAAGGGTTGATCCAACACAAACAAGCTTATGGATTCAGAGCCTCTAAAAAAGTAAAAAAAACATCTATGTCTCTTTTCAGATTTCAGACACTTTTAATATCTTTTTAACTTTTCAGATCTGAATTTTTAGATTTATCAAACACCACCTTAGTTAGGTGGTGTTTCTTCACAAAATTCTCATTTGAAAGTGGCTAATTAATGGATTTACAGAATGGGCATTGGAATAAGGAGGTGGTAAGATTCTATTTTGATGGAACTAGATGTGTGAAGCCATTCGTCGTATTCGAGTCCTATCGTATGAAAATTGCTTAAAAGACAAGCTCGTTTGGATAAAGGAATTTTAACGACAATCGGGGCTTATATGGCATTAAGACTTGCTAAATCTCAATCTTCTTTCAGTGGGTAATGCTTTTTTATGAATGTCTTGGAGCAAATTCTGGCGAATTTATCGTTTACCACCAATAACCCACATGTTAATTTGGCAGTGCATCCATAACATGCTCCCTACAAGGGAGGCCCTTAAAAGATCCAAAAAGATAGAAAATATTTGTCCTATTTGCATTTACAACCCAGAAGTAGCAAGAGCTATAGTTTTATAGCACATTTGGAAAGCTCGGTGTAAGATAACACTTAAAAGGAGTTTTAGCAAATGCACACTCTATCACTATATCAACTCAAAATCAAATAGAAGGTGGGGTCTGTTAAGAACTAATGGAAAGGATATGTAGGCTAAAAGAGTGCGGTAGTCAAGACCTTTGGGCGATACGTTAAAACTTAACTTCGATGGTGCCACGTCAAGTGATGCCTCAAGTATAGGGATTGTTTTTTGCAATTCTTCTGGAGCCTTTTGCTTTGGACGTATCCTCAATTGGGACGTAATTTCTTGCTTTACTTGACCCAATGTTTAGAAATCAATGACCTGCAAGTTGAAGGGATTCCTTAGTGTTGATTAAAGCTCTCTTGGAGGAAATCTTAGAAGTGTACCAAAAAAGCTAAGTATCTTATTATGCATAATGGTAAAGACACGCCAATCTCCTAATCTAATGAGTGTAAGAAAAAAAAAAAACGAAAAGACTACTAAAAATTAAAATGGATTAGAAAAGAATAGAATGGATGAATGTATCCATGGATAGGGGTAGAGTCAGAAAATTTTTATACGGGGGGCCAAAACCTAAATGAAGTACGGATGAACCCATAAGGGGGCCAACCATTGAGGTGGAGAGTAGGGGAGGAGAAAATTTACATAAAAAGTTGTTTTACTGCAAATATTTTTTTAACCATAGGGGGGGCTATGGCTCCCCTGGGTCACCCTGGCGCAAGTAATACAAAAAATCAAAGAACACAACTAGTACAAAAAAAAAACAAAATCAAAACATTCAAAAACGATTAAGAGAATGGTGGGGACAACTATTTCTAATTGAATTTGAAATTAAAACAAACAATTTCTTCTCCTTGGAGACGCTCCTAGGATGGGTTCTAGATGTGTAAATCAAGCCGTGCCGCTAGCGGGCCATGCCATCCATGGCCTGCAACACAACCCATATATATAATTTATATATATAACATATAATATATTAAATAAATTATAATTATATAATACTATAGTATATAATATATTAATAAAATAAACAATTGCTTTCAATTTTATTATACTAATTTATTTAATTATTGTATACATAAGCAATTGCATACATCAAAATTCATATAAAATTAAAATTTTAAGTTTTTTTTCATTTTTTTAAAATAAATAGCTTTGGCCCGGTGATTGGACTTTCCAAGTTTAGGTGATCGTCTTGATTGATTGGATGCTCTTAGCTGGTCAAATCTTGGATTTTAAGATGGTAGAGCATGGGAGAAAAGTTTGGTCGTGGGATGCCCTAGGTTTGAAGTTGTAGTGAAGAGGATCCCAAATGGAAAGCCCAGATTGAGTCAAGCTTCGGGTCCCAAGATGAAGGGGTTAACGATATCGGAATTGGACAATCTTGGTACCGTTGGACTCGGAATTTTGACCTCTATCCATATATGAGGTTGGATTTCAAATTTCATATGGTATATGGTTCAAGATCAAAATTGATCATAATCAGACGATTATAATTAGTTCTATTTTCAAGTCTTGAGATGAAGGGGTAATGGTGTTGGATTCAGGTGATCTTTGTGTCGTTAGACTTGGATTTTTGGGTTTTTCATACCTATGGTGTTGGATTTCTGATTTGATGTGAAATGAGATTCAGGATCAAAATAACTTGAATGGACGTTCGAAATCGGTTCCAACTTTGAGTGATAAGATGAAGTGTTAAATGGTGTCAGATTTGGGTTATATATATAATATATATTTGGTGTCATCGGATTTGGATTTTCGGGATCTACGTACCTATGGTCTCGGTTAGGGGTGGATTCAAGCCGAGCTGAGCCGAATACTTGGCTATTTGAGCTCGGCTCGACGAAACTGTGTTAGGCTCGAGCTCGAGCTCGAGCTCGATTCTAGCTAGAGACTTGAGCTCGAGCTCGGCTTGGCTTGAGCTTGACTGCAAGCCAAGTTGTTTTCTAAAAAATAAAAAAGTATACATATAAAAATAGTTTTTTATTTTATATATAAAAATTAAGAATTATAAAAAGTATTTAATATTATGCATATAAAAAATAAAAAAACATACATATAAAAATGTTTTATTTTACATACAAATAATAAGAGTTATACAAATTATTTACTATTATACATAAAAAATAAAAATATTATTATATATAATAAAAAATATTTATTATATATTTATATGTATATGTATATCTATGCATGTATTATGTATATAATAAAAAATTATCTATTTATTATACTAGTCTCCTTTGCCTCACGAGTCGAGCTTCATTGGGCTCGAACTTGGCTCGATTAGAAAACGAACCTATATAAGCTTAGTTTAAATAGAGTCGAGCCGAGATCGAATAGCTCATGAGAAGCTTGGCTCGTGGCCACCTCTAGTCTCAAGTTTCTGATTTTATTTGAAATGAGGTTTATGATCAAAATGACTTCAACCGAACAATTAGAATCGGTTCCGGCTTCGAGTCTTAAGATGAAAGGGTAAACGGTGTCGAAGTCGAGTGATCTTGGTGTCATTGGGTTTGGTTTTCTAGGCTCTACGTACCTATGGTTTAGATTTCTGATTTGATGTCAAATGAGCTTTAGGATCAAAATGACTCCGATTGGATGATCGAAATCGGTTCTGACTTTGGGTCTTAGGATGAATGGGTAAACAATGTTAGATTTGAATGATTTTAGTGTTATTGGGTTTGATTTTTTGGGCTCTACGTACCCATGGTCTTGGATCCTTGAGGCCTCAACTTGTGTAAAATTCCAAAAATACCCCCAAGTCGGTTGAGGGGTTAGTTGAACAATGCTTGAAGCTCGATGTGCTACAGAAAGTATGAAGAGGCACAAAAATGGGGTGTCTACATATTGCTCCCCTTTGTTCGAAGATGATAATTCGAACAACAAAGCTTGAGGAGACGACCCATTTTTGTGCAAAAATGCGATGGAATGACTGTCATGTTCAAAAGAATGCTATTTGAAAAACTTTTTCACGACAAAAGTGCTAATGATTGAAAGAAGGTGATTGTTTTTTACTGAAAATGATTATTCTAGAATTTCCTCCTATGGTATGCTCCCATATCTGTCTAGTACTCGTTCGATTGTTGACAAAAGGATTTTCATACATAGGCCAATCATCGGATCTTCCCGAAGGGGTTTTTGAAATGAAATCTCTCACCCACAACATTTCTATGGCTATCTAGGACTATGGTCGGCCCTGCAACAGAGGAATTGTGGAATCTCTTATTGGCCAATTCCCTGAGATTTTTCGAGATGCATGATTTGATAAATAGGTGATGAAAAAAAGAAAGATAACCTTTGTCAATGAGAAAATCTTTTTTGCAAAAAAATGTTGAGTGTGGGAAAGTCATTCTAGTGTATTTCCTTGTTAAGAACAATTGAAAGATATCCAATAGGTTATTACACCTGAGCCATGCATGTTTGACATGGGCAAGTCAATATGTATGGATCTTTGGGCATTTGGATTTGAAGTCCAAAATATGCTCTAATGTTGGGAGTTGGGTTAGCCACCTAATATGAGGATTAGGATCGTATGGGACTCAGAGCTCCCCTAGTGGATGCATTGCTATAATGATAATGATGTTGATGATGATGATGTAAGATGAAACAACGTGATTGCAATGAGGAGATGCTTGAATTGATGATTACATACCTGGTGCTTACCTGTGTTGAAGCTCAATGGTTGGTGTTAATGTTGTTGACTATAACCGATATGCCTTGGAGATGTATGATGGAGTAGATAGGTAATGGACTATATGAGATGATGAAAACACCTTTTTTGTTTAGAGAAATGTTAATACATAACTTGGTGAAAACACTTTTTTTGTTGTTGGAACTTTCTTGCCTTAAAAGCATTACTTGAGTTATTGAGTTGTTATCGACACATTGTACATAAACAATTGATCCAAACTACTGACTTAAAAGCTTAGCCATTTTCTCAAGATATACATGTCACCCAAACCTACCTAGGTCTAGGCCTTGTCATCAAACTAATCATTCAAGATCTCTCCAATTTTGGGTTTTGTAGCAAAACTCAACATAAGTCATGCCCTTGGCTTGAATTTCCTTTATTCTCATATATGTGTAGCTTGTAAGCTCAACTTGAAAGGATATGGGATTCATTGCTCATGCCATTTATTTTTTGATTTTGTAGGCATATTTTTCTTTTTCATTGCTTCTTATTTTTGTTAATTTTTGTGCCCTATTTTTTGCCTGAATCACCCATTCGGGTTTTCAACTTAACAGGGTAGGGATATGTCCTTCATTTAAAATGGTTGCATATAGATCAAGGGTCTAGATTGCTTACATACCCAACGTGGGATCAAGTCAGCATAGTTCTAGGAAGTTGATTCTAATAATAGGTGCTTGGTAGCTTTTTAAGATTCAGAGAGGACTTTGTTTGGGACAAAATTTGGTTTGGCAATTAGAATAGGAAAATGAAGGATAAAAGGCCTCAAAAATAGGGGACATAAGGTTGCTTTGATGGTTTGTGGATTTGTGAAAAGGACAATAGGGTGTAAGTGTTCAAGGGTCACCTTTTTGTTGAGAATTGTAGGGCCAATTTTTTTCTTCGAGTAAAGGAGTTTTTCAAAGTTGTACCACCTATCTCCTTTGATTTGAGGCTTTCATCGCCTATGGGACTGAGGAGGACTTTTCCTTAGGACGAAATGTGACTCAAATATTGGGTGAAGAAAGGAAGGGATAAATGGCTATAATTGAATGTGTCACCTAAGGGCCTATTGAGGGGTTATGAGCAAATTGTATTACCTCACTTGAGTGACTGGATGGTTGGGGTCATGATGGATTACAACTTTTGATTTAGCTTTTTGTTTGGATTTTTCTTCTTTTTCTTTGAATTTTTAGCTTTTTTAGTAAATTGTTGTCAAAATTATTATTTTTTTCATGACCATGTTTCCCCTATTTTGGATGGAGGTGGGTGAATAATCCTCAAAAGGACCCTAAGGAAGGGTGTAGAAAGGGAAATACTTTTTGGATTTTCTTTTGAAAATTTTGAGGTTTTAGAAATGAAAGGTGAGGTCCAAAGTGACTTGCAAGGAATTAAGACGTGATCATGGGTGGTTTGGAGTAAGTGTTGTGCAAAGATGGCCTCCTTTTTTGTGGATCCCTTGGGGCTTTCGTTGCCCATTGTCTAGAGATAGGTGGTTAGCTTTAAGAATCCTTGTCTCACTTAATTTTTGTTTTTTTTTTTTATTTTTTTTCATATTACTCAAAGAAATTGAAAATGTGAGTTATTCACTTAGGAAAGGGTTTAGGGGTCAAATTTCATGGTCCATTTGTGGGTTTCAAGTAATGAATGTGTGAACATAAGTGGTTCAGTGGGGTGACAATTGGCCAAAGGTGGTCTTTTGATGAACCTTAATCAACAACTTTGCTCCTAGTCTCAAAAGAGTTGGGAATGGATGGAAATGACATGTTCCATTCTTTTTTTTTTGCTCTTTTTACTTTTCTTTTTTTAGGCACTTTGAGCTTAAGAAGCCTATTCGTACCACAATTGATAACACACTTAGCACTTGTTGAATATGGCTCTATTTAGATGTCATGCTGAGCAATTACACTAAGAGTTGATAGGTTGACTTGTCACATTAAAGATCTCACGATGTTGATTTTGTCATTCTGATCAAATGTCTTGGCACGATGCGGATCATGGTGCCTTGTCATGCTAGTGACTTGCCATGTTGTGGTCTAGACTAATGATTGACAATATGTCAAGTGTTGATCAGATGATGAGTGTGCTAATGGTGATTGATGATGATGCACTTTTGTTCTTGTCATGATTCCAACACTTGACCAACTTTCCATGGTAGAGAGTCATAGAGTTCAACATTTCTAGGATCCCTTTGATCTTATTATGTAGTTTATCTTCCCATGTCAATAGGTTGAATCATTTTCAATGTATTTCAATGCTAATGAATTCCTTTAAGCTATGTTTGGTTTGAAGGAAAATGTAGGGAAAAGAAGGGAAAGATAGGGAAACCAATACAAGGGTTGTAAAAGTTTCCATATCTTTCCCTTCCTTTATCTACCTTTTCCTTTAAACAAAACATAGCCTTATTCGAACCTTGCTTTTAGAGACAATGAAATGCCAACTTCTTTTTTGAGAATAGATGCATGAATGAAAACTCTTTTTTTTTTGAATTTATGGAGTTTTTTATTTTTTGTTTCTTAGGATTTTTTTGTATTTTGAAAATTTCTGATATTTTTGTATTATGAAACTTTTTATTTTGTTTTGTTTTTAAGAAAAATATTTGATTTTTTTGATAAAGAAAAAACTAATGCAAAGAAAAGCTATCCCATTTTGAAACATGGTAACCACTTGGATCAAAGATTAAGATAAAGAATCCTGTTGGGGGATGCTTGAGAAAGTTTAGGCACTTTGAATTAAGAAATGAGTCTCTATGGTTGAAGATGAATGTAGTTGGAGGAATAATTGACTCATTATATCCAATGGGGGTCAAGGTTGACATAAATGCATAGGGGATAGAGAAAAAAAAAGTAAAGAAATGCAAAAACAAATTGAATATGAAAGTTGTTGACTAGGCCACATAAAGGGATGAAAATAAGATGAGAAACAACCACAAAAAAAAAAGAATCATGCATGATTTTGTATTTTGCTTGATTGAAAGTGTTGATATATTTTTATTGGGTGATGGTAATCTCGTTAGACCATGATCTTCTCTTTGACTGGTAGTGTTTTCATCTTGTAAAAAGTGTAAAGGCTCCAAGCTTGGGCCTAAGTTAGTAACGGGCCCTTGGTTGAACTGCTTCATGTTTGAACAAAAGGAGTATAGCTCGAAGTTTGATGTAGTTGAAAGCTACGTAGCCTTGGATTTGGGCCTATGCTAGAGATGGGCTGGAGATTAGCCATGGTGGGTCAAGCAATTGTGAAATATTGTGAAGCCTTTTGATTGAGCAAATGCCAAATGTGAGCTTAAGACCAGTCCATAGTAGATTGGTGCTTAATGAAAGGTTATCCAAAGTTGGGTCTTGCTCAAATAATTGTAAAGAGTTTTGATGTCTCAGATTTGGGCCTTAATCAAAGATGAACTTAGGAGTCACCCATGGTGGGTCAGGAGGTTCAAGAGGCATACCTTGTTGGAGGTTTAAGAGTTCTATCTTGATGTCCAAGTTCATGACAAGACTTGAATCGGTCCAACCTAGGAGAAGCTTGATCTGCTTAATTTCTTGTAGAAGATATGGGGTCATTTCTTCTACATCTGAGTCATAAAATGGGCTCGATATTGGGCCAATCCAAGTCTTGGCCAACCCGTTCTGCATCCCGATAGGTTCCATTATGCATCCATAGACTCTAGTTGAACGTTACCCCTAAGTTGGGTCGACCAAAGTCATAGTTAATTTGCTCTTGATGTTGCTTATTTTTTGGTTCTATACCAATGATGGGGTCTGCACCAACCTAGTTTTGACCTTGTTTGGCAATCCTTGTGTCATGCCAGACTTCTAATTCAGTGATGGGGTTGGCTCTAGATTGTTATGTCAATGCTCTTGTTTTACCTGCCTTGTGTCATGCCAGTCTTTTGTTCATGTGTTTAAGATGAGCTCTAGGTCAACTTGCTTAGGCTCTAGCTTTTCCTACCATGTACCATGTTAGTCTTCTTAGTCAAATCCATAGGTGGGTTGTAGAAATTCTAGGGTATAACTTTGCCTAGGGCTATAAGCGGAGCAAATTAGAATTGAATCATGCTTGGTTCGAATTCGAAACCGATTAAATAGATGAATATTCAAATTCGGTTTGATATATGGGGGATTCTTAAAGCAATATATCGAATTTGAATTCATCTAAATAATCGAATATTCGAATTCAAAATACATTTTTAACACCAACCTCTTCACCAGGGGAAGAAGAAGAAACTTGGTTTGAAGTTGTTTTTTTATTCCCTGTCATCTAATATTCAAAAAACAAAGAAAAAAGAAGAAATTAAAAATTTTGTTGAATCATAGCCATCTATTTGGTGTCACTGCAACAAGCGTCGCCATTAGTGTGGTCTGCAACGGAGAGATTGTCCACCATGTTCATGTGCTCTGCAACATCAAGAGAGAAAGAGAGTAAGAAATAGGGAGAGAGGAAGAGAGAGAAAGCGACTAAGGAACGAAGAATAAAAAAACACTTGTATGTAAAAAATTAAAAAAATGGAATGAAGAAAGCGAGATTAATGTTAAAACTTACAAATTGCAGACCAAAACAAGAGAACTTGCGAAGAAGAAATGTTGCATATAAGAATTGAGGAAGAAAAGATGAATAATAAATGAAAAGTACAAAATAATTAATGAAATGTAGGCCTTTTGATAGAAAATATTAAAATATTATTTTGTTTGTTCCAAAAATCATCATGACATCTGTATTTGTTCAACTTTTTGTTATTCAAATATAACAAGTATTAAAATATTACTTTATTTGATCGAAAATAATCATAGCGTTTCTTTCTTCATTCAATTCTTTATTATTAAAATAATATTATAAAAGAAAACTTCAAAAGTCATCATTCATTGTACTCCAACAAAATAATATATTAATATATTTATTTAATATGAATATAATTGCATCACTAAAATCGATATATACATATAATATATATTATCGAATCGAATCGACTCCTATTTGAATTCGATTCGATTAATTAATCAGAAAAAGCACTTCATTCAAATTCGACCGCCAATGGCATTCGAATAATTCGAATTCAATTCGATTATGTCGAATCTCGAATTCAAATTTTCGAATACCATTTACACCCCTAACTTTGCCTCTAGCCTAGACCTATACTAGGGTTTTCTTGCCCTTGGTTTAAGGGAATCACTTGACTTGAGGAAATAGAATCCCGTTTTAAGTCTAGATGCTTGGTTTGCACATTATGATATTCTTTTTGAACCAGTTCATTGATGTGTATTTTCTTTATGGGCTTGATGAACTAAGTTGGACCGAAGGGCTAATCTTCTTCGGTCTTCGGCTACCATAGTGATAATGTGCATTGCCATTTTGGGGGCTCCTTTCCTGACCTTTGGATCGACTTAGTGAGTCGAATTGGATCAAAAGCTTTATCTTTCTTAGTTGTTGATAATACCTTCACAGATTGGATGGGCTTAATGTACTTAGTGGGGCCAAATGATTGGTTCTTTTGTTGCATGGTGTTGACTTGATAATTTGGTAGGGCTTTTTTCTCTTTCTCAGGGCCTTAAGGATTGATTTGATGTTGCTCTTATAGAGCTTGGATCAACTAATTCTCACAAAGTTCTTATTGAGTTTGATTGATTGCATTGTAGATCATTGCTTATATTTGAAGCTAATTTCCTAGTTGGTCCACCTCGATTTCTAAAGATTTGACCCCCGTAATGTGTTTGTTATTAGATGAGATGTTTGTTGTTGATGGTACTTCGAGGGTGAATGTATTATCAATTATCAAGGAGTCTTTCACTTAGCAACTTGCACAAACTAGGGCTTGAAAAGTAGGATGATAAAATAATGCCAATCTGCTAGCATGTTCTATATTCATTCTCTTTAAGACCATTGAAATTTGGTCTTCCTCACTAGGCCTCTTAAGGATTTGGGCTACTTGCGCCCTCCACTTAGTTGTGAAGTCTATGAATGATTCTTCTGGTCCTTACTTGACCAATTCTAGTTTACGTCTTAACAATAAGATGTCTGTGTTATATGAATAGTGATTACAAATGCGTCAACTAGAATTGGCCAAGTCTGCACTTGGCTAGGGCCGGTGTTCATTAACCAAGTCGCAACATGTCCAATTGGGTTCTTTAAGAACAATTGAGCTAAAATCTCATTAGTTAAGCCCATGGGCCTTAGTATTTGTTCATACATTCTGATTTGGGCCCTTGGACATCTTGTCTCATCATATTTGTCCATGTCAAGCCACTTGAAGCCTGGGGTAACCTATGTCCAATAGTCGAGTTAAGGTTTGCTAAGCTCAAGTTTTTGCCTTGCAATTTGCTCTAGGTGGTCTAACTGTTGGTCAAACCTTGGATCAATTGGAGTTACGGGCAAGAACGTTGCCCCTTGCATGGAATTTTTGGGTTGATGGGTGTGTCAGTGTAGAGGACCAAGGTGTTTGGGTTTGGATTGGTTGGGCTATTGTTGCCCCTTGCATAGGGACCTAAGCTTGATTGAACTGAGCTTGGGTTGACTAGACTAGCATTGGTGAGGGTTGGGTTGGGCAAGAACACCATTGGATGGGTTGCATTGGAACTGTGGCCCTTGATACTTAGGCCTATCTTGGGTGGCCTTGAATGGACTGCACTAGCATATGAGGGGCTTATGAAGGTTGAACTTGATTATATTGCCCCTGGTTGGGCTAAGTTGGCATGGTTATGGTCCATGAAGTTTGGACTTGGGTGTGTTACCCTCGGTTTGGCTAAACTTAGGTCCATGATGGTTGAACCTGTGTATTTTGTCCTTGGTTGGACTGAACTAGCATAGATGTGGCCCATAATGGTTGGGCCTAGTTGTATTGCCCTTGGTTGGGCTGGACAAGTATAGATGTGGCCTATGATGGCTGGGCCTGGCTGGATTGGCATAGATAAGGCCCATGAAGGTTGGGCTTGAGTGATTTACCCCCTAGCTGGGCTGAATTGACAAGCATGTGGATCATGAAGTTTGGGCTTGGTTGTATTGCCCCTGGTTGGGTTGGGTTTGGTCATTGGGTTAGAGCTATTTGACTTGACTCTTGAACAAATCTATTTGATTTTGGAATTTATCCATTTGGTTCTGGCACATTTGCTCGATAACCCTTATATATTGGGAGAAGTCCATACTTGGGTTAGGTTGACCTTGGGCTGTAACCATGGGTTTCAGTTATATAGACTTTTATTTAAAAGAAATGAAGAATTGTACCTGCATGGACCCGCAACTACTCCTACCCGCTTGCTTAAGCAAAGGCAAAAACAAGAATACAAATGCAAACAAAAAGAGATGCAAGACAATAAGACTAGTAAGTGCAAGTAAAAGACAAATGCTCTAAAATGCCTAATTGGGACTCTTAAGGATAGTTGTTAAGGCTCTAGATGCAAGGGCTTGGCTTTGTTTCTATAAGCTCTTAAGGGGTGTAGGGGAAACTCAGTCGGGTCAGACTGTCCATATACCTTAAAACAAGTTTTGGGTATGTTATTGAGGCCTTACCTCATCAATTCAGAGCCACCAACCTTATTCAAGCAATGGCTGGATATACCGGAGATAAGAGAGAAGGGTCATCATCTTTTTAGGACGGTTATTCCTAAGCAATTATACCAATGACCGCATATAGTAGTATAGTCGAGTCGGAAGGACAAAATGCAATGCAACATGAGTGAGGTGTGTGCAACATGTGTATAGGCCCAAAATTAATTAAATATCCTTGGAACTCGGTTTTTAGAGTTTGGTCCTCTTAGAAAATCCCCATTGGAGTTGCTATCCGTGGCTACCTGACTTAAAGGGAGGACGGAATGGATTGGAGTCACCACCTAAATTTTTGGGAAATGGGAATTTAGGAAAACCTAAGAAATTTCAGGAAAATATAATTTGTTTTCTTGGTGACTCATTTCCCAATGGGATAGAGATTCTTAAGGTCTGAAGACCAAGGTACGGTGCGGGAAGGTGTTAGGCACCTTACACATGCCCGGTTAAACCGGCCTCTACTTCACCAATATTCCAAGGAACATTTAGTTTTTTTTTTTTTGGCTCAAAAGAGATAAATACCACACTAATAACAAGAGAAAAAAAAAATCTAAGTATTTAATTAACAACTAGGCAAGATAAATCATTAAAGACGAAAAGAATAATGCATAAGATCAAGGATTAAACATAGAAAATCAAAGAGAGACTAGGATAGTCAAACATTATATTAAAGGGATTTAAGGCAATGATTAATGCAACTAAAAAGCTGAAACAATAAATAAATTAAATGACCCACTAACAAATAACACTCATGATGATTAATAATTTAACTAAATTGAGAATGCAAATAAAAATAGAAAAAGAAAAAAAATAACTAAAACGGTGCGATCTAAAGATTGGCCAATGCCTAGGTGGTTGGGGTATGAGCCGAGTTTGGTGTTGATGAAAGGTGCTATGGAGAATCTAATAGAAGATGGTTTGGTGGTGTGAAGTGAGGGATGATATCTGAGAAAGTAAACCCGAAAGGTTATCAAAAAAAAAAAAAAGATTAATCACATCCTAAGTCATGAATTTGTTTATTGAATTAGGGATGCAAATAAAAAGTGGGATGAGAAAGATGTTTGACTACTGGTTACATCGGTGTTACTTAGACTAGAAAAACTAACTGAAACAGAAATTTTCTTTCATAAAACAACATGCTTTTGGATGTTGAAATGTAAAGGCACAAAAAAGATAGAATTTAAAGTATACCAAAAAGTTAAGTATCCTATTATGCATAATGGTAAAGACACGGCAATCTCCTAATCTAACAAGTGAAAATTAAAGTGGAGGATGTTGTCATTAGAAAAGAGTAGAATGGATGAATGTATCGATGGAGTAATTGTATAAGAAAAACAACACAAGTAGTACAAAAAAACAACAAAATCAAAACAGTCAAAACTGAATAAGAGAATGGTGGGGCCAATTATTTGCTAATTGAATTTAAGATAAAATCAAGGGAGAAGTACAAATCAGCCCAGCTCAGAATTTACTAGGCCCAAAGTACAGGGGGAATGCATCCTGACCGTGAATTGATGCCAAATTCACGGGCAGGATGTGGTTTATAGGGGGGGACAGGGCTACTTATAGGGGGGGGGGCTGGAATTCAGAATTCTGCCAAAGACAATTTCATGATAGATTTATAATGCCTTATTCCTTCCTCAATACATTCAACAACGTTTGAATTCTTATTGAAGACTTTAACACTACAGTTTAATTAACCTAATCATCTTGTCCCTTTGCCGATGTATTCTCACTTATGATAGTATGATGTCTTGAACAATTTCTTTTGAGGCTAATCGTGGTGTTTGATGGTAATTTTTCTGTTGCAACATATTGACTTTGAGAGTGCTTCATAACCACTACATTGGATGTAATCATGACTTAGGGATTCTTTGACCGTAATATCGGTATGGGGGACTCTAAGGACGTGAGAGATGGTGGGGAAAGAGGGGCGTGAGTTAGGGAAGCTTGGGGCTGAAGGTGGTTATTCTATAGGCTAATGGGAGTAGAGTTCTCTCCCTATGTTAGGTTATGTGTCTAGAATGTGAGAAGGGGGGGGGGGTATTTATAGATTTTTTGAGAGGGGGGTATAAAGGGCTGAGATAGGAGACAAGGGAGATCAATGGATGAGATTGAAAGGGTTTTTGAAGGGAGATTGATGGGTTATCAAGACAGCTTTAGAATAGATCCTCTCAATCAATTAAGACAATGAAAGGAAGATTTCACCAATTTACCTTAAATTGGACTTTCCAAATTTAAGTGATTGGCTTGATTGATTGGATGCTCTTAGTTGGCAAAGTCTTGGATTTTAAGATGGTTCTAAAGCTTGGGAGAAATGTTTGGTCGTGGGATGCCCTAGGTTCTAAAGCTTGAGAGAAAGGTTTGGATTTACGTACCTATGGTCTCTGATTTTTTATTTGATGTGAAATGATGTTTAGGATCAAAATGATTCCGATCGGACAACTGGAACCAGTTTCGGCTCCGAGTGTTAAGATGAAGGGATAGACGGTGTCGGATTCGGGTGATCTTGGTGCCATTGGGTTTGGTTTTTTAGGCTTTACATACTTATGGTCTTGGATTTCTGATTTGACGTTAAATGAGTTTTATGATCAAAATGACTACGATCGGACGATTGGAATCGATTTAGATTTTGGGTCTTAGGATGAATGGGTAAATAGTGTCAAATTTGAGTAATGTTAGTGTTGTGGGGTTTGGTTATGTACCCATGTTCTTGGATCCTTGAGGCCCCAACTTTTGTAAAATTTCCAAAATACCCCAAGTCGATTGAGAGGTTAGCTAAAGCAAGCCTGAAGCTTGGAGTGCTGTAGAAAGTATGAATGGATGCAAAAATGGGGTGTCTACACCTGTGGTCAAGGTTTTTTTCTTGAAAATTAAAATAATATTCATGCTAACAGTTTTCATTTTTATACTTACATATATGGGTATGTGCTATATCAACGTTTTTGAACCGCCATTGATTCGAACAGTCGGGCTGTTTGGCCCGGGAACTGTCTAGGCAACTGGTTCCATTTTTCCATAAACCCAAAATCTGATAAAAAACCGTTGAAAAAGTCTACCCGTTGACCCGTTCAATGGTTTTTGACAATTATTTATTTATTTATTTATTTTTTTAATTTTGCTATTAGAATGGACCGTCCGGGTCATTTTTTTAAAACGTTATGCTATATACATGTTCAAGGAAAGCATAAAGATACAAATTCACATTATATATTCAAATTTAATTTTATGATCTACACCAAAACCAAGTTAAATATACACTTTGTAGAGATATATAGATATAAATATAGAATATATGAAAATGTCCAATTATATTCTAACCATTTGGTTGGGCAGATCGAAGTCCCATTCCCATTTATGGTGGAATTACACTTGATTCCGATTCGAAGAAATGACGATTCCCTCCCCCTCACTTGGGAATGAGAAGCCATTTGAATTGATTCGGACTCCAATTCCAATTCCCATGTGAATCGGACAGGTAAGAGAAATAAACCATTATGATTTTGATTCCGATTCCAACTGCAAACCAAAATGACCCAAAATTATAGGAGATGTTTGGAACCATGGCCGTTTTTCAAAAAAAACGGTGCCACGTCAAATCCACATAGGTGTTTCAACAAATGCCCATGTATCTCATTGTTTGGTTCAGCCGATTAATAAAAAATCGGACATGCCTTGAAAATCGGGATCCCATTGAGGCGTTTCAAGCCTCAAAAATTTGATATTTTCATGCATCGATGAACCGTTTCCCCAACGGTTGATTGATATATATCCTATGTGGTGCTTACTCGTTAGCACATACATGAAAAACAATGATGAAAATCACCTTACCAAACAACATAGTGTTGTTCACTAGAAGCATTTTTTTTTTGGAAAACAAGTGTTGGAAGCATCAACATTTTTTCTTAAAAATTGGTGCCAAAAAGCACCTACACTTCCAAACACCATGTTAATTAAATCAGGTCAGATTTCAGATAGGCCATAGCATATTCAATATTCATACCCAGCTTGAAATGAATTCAAGGGCAAAAGATGGCGTCTGCATCTGGTTTTGGTCCATTGGAATTTAGGCTGGGCCAGTCCAAATTGCTTTCTCAGTTCCGGAAACATAGGTTAGAGCGTGTTCAATGTTCAACCTAGCCTGGAATTCCGGTGCAAGACTGTAGGGGTGATGATGGCCCGGGCCGGGCTGAAATTACCACGCCAAAAGATGGGAGTCTGGACCATGTTTTGGCCCATTAGAATTTGGGTTGGACCAGTCCAAGTTGCAACTCGAATTCTCTCTGTTCCGAAAACATCTCGATCTCGCTAAGCACGTGACTTTTTTTTAGTTTTTTATTTTTTATCTTTTTATTTCTTTCTTTGTTCCTTTCCCTCTCGTGCCGTGCCATCTATATATATCCGTGATTCTCTAATTGTTGCCTCCCCCTTCTATTCTGCATCTGCGAAACCCTAACCCTAGTTTTATCGTTTTTCTGCGGTCGCAAAGTCTTTGCAAGTCCTAAACCCCATTTTACTTAACTTAATTTCCTGATCTTTGTTCTCTATCAGATCTCTGGGTCGTTAGATATTCCGGAAAGGTAAAAGGTTATGGGTTCGAAATCTAAGGGTGCATCATTGGAAAACGATTCAAAGCCCTCCGACGGCCAGCACACGGGAGAGGGAGCGAGTCCTGGGTTTGTTTTGCTGATGTTTTCATTGATATTCATTTTTCTTTCATAGTTGGATCTATTTTTTTCTTTGCTATTTAAATGTGTCTTTTCTGATTTTGAGTTGTATGTCATATCCACCACAGAAAGATTTTTATCGGTGGATTAGCGAAAGACACGAGCTTAGGTGAGCTTTCAAATTGCTATTTCTTGTCTCGTAGTTTTTTTTTTGGTTATTTTTCTTCTCACTTGGGTTTTGTCTATATCTTTTCCTTTAAATAATTTGAATGTCGTTGCTTATTTAAAAAAAAAGTTGTTCAGTTTCTCAGCTCATTAGCTGTAGTGAATATGTCCTTATTGCTGCTATTAAGTTTCTACAATCCTAGTAGTATTTATTTCTGTCATCTTCTAATGCTTAGTGAATTTGGCTAGAGAGTTAATTTTGAGGGCTAGGGATTGAGCAGATAAGGTTATTTTATACTTGCCCACCATTCGTCTTAACCTCCGTTGCTTTTCGATTTGTTTTTGTGATGAAATTAGCTACATTCACAAAGTATTTCGGAAAATATGGAGAGATAACCGATTCAGTTATAATGAAAGATCGATACACCGGGCAACCAAGGGGTTTTGGGTTTATTACCTATGCTGATCCATCAGTTGTTGACAAGGTTATCGAAGAGACCCATGTTATCAATGGAAAACAAGTAAGTATCTTGTTATGCTTCTTTTTCTTCATTTTGTTATTGTTTTATATTTTATGTTAATGTGTTATATTCACGTTAGTATGGTTATGGGGTTCGTTATTTTGGGAGATGGTGAAATAACATGGGAATTCTGTTAGATGGACCATTAAAAGTGGGGTTCTCTTTACCCATGAGATTAATAACTTAAACAGGTCTCTTTCATTGGTAAGAAAATATATTAACTATTTGCAAGCCTGATGCTTTCTGAATTTTAAGAGCTTTTGGAGATGTAACCTGTATGTTGTTTGTTTTACCTAACATTTTATAGCTTGGAATTATTATTTCGACGGTGTTTTTTTCTATGTTACGGCTGAAACTTCATGAAATGCTGAATGAAAAGTACATACCTGAGAAGACTTGAGTATTTCATAGTTGTCAACTTACATGGATAAACAATGAAAAATGTTAATTTATGCTATTGTTTTTGGAGCTGACAGGTTGAAATTAAAAGAACCATACCTAAGGGCTCTGTACAATCTAAGGATTTTAAAACAAAGAAGATCTTTGTTGGTGGGGTGCCAACAACTGTTACTGAAGGTATAATTTCTTCTCATCAATACCCCAGTCATATGTTATTCTTTTTTTGCATTTTAAATGCATCTGTCTTGCATATGCATGTAGTTTCTTTTGTTAGATGGCAATAATATATTAATTTAGTTTTTTTTTTTTTTTGCATTTGCAATATATTAGATGAGTTCAAAAATTTCTTCTCCAAGTATGGGAAGGTGGTGGATCATCAGATCATTCGAGATCATGCAACCAATCGTTCTCGAGGCTTTGGATTCATAATATTTGACATTGAACAAGTTGTAGATGATATATTATCCAAGGGTAATATGATTGATATGGCAGGCACCAAGGTGAGTTTAATGAAAAAGTTATTCAGGAAATTGTTATGTACACCTATATGGTTTTACTTCATATTGCAACATGTGGCTTCTAATTATGTTCGATGGCATATATTATCGGATTTTTGGTGTAATAATTTTTGCCTCTTTCTATTGTACTTATCACAAATCCAGTGGTTTTGTTTTACCTTAGGCAGATATCGAGACAGATGCCATAGGTCTTTCAAGGCCATGTTGCCAAGATAAATTTTTACAGGTCCCAGAATTTAGGTTAACTTGCTTGCTTTGTTGTAGGTTGAGATCAAGAAAGCTGAACCAAAGAAGCCCTCAAATCCACCACCTGCTCCTGCATTTGGTAGTGATTCTAGGGGCCGTCCATTTGGTGACGGTCTTGGTGGATTTGGTGACTCTTATAGTGGTTTTGGTGGCGGTGGGTTTGGTGCTGCTTCATATAGGAATCCTGGAGGTCTTGGTGGTAGGCTTGGTGGGTATGGTGGTTATGGTGGTGCTAGTGATTTTGGTGGTGGTTATGGGGGTGGTTTTGGCAGCAATGGCCTAGGTGGTTACCGAGGAGAGTCATCCCTTGGTTATTCTAGTCGTCTTGGACCATACAGTGGAGGATTTGGAGGAGGTTATGGTGGAAGCGGACTAGGTGGCTACGGCCGAGGAGGTGAAGGCTATGGAAGTTATGGAGGTTCAGGCTACGGAGGTAGTTACGATTCTGGCCCCGGTGCCAGCTATGGTGGTGCAGGTGGTTTTTATGGAAGTAGGGCAGGCTATAGTGGCAGTAGTCGATACCATCCTTATGCAAGGTAGAAAGAGATGCATCTTGTTGCAAGTGCTTAAGCTTCATTTTAGCGGTTCGGCACGGGTATCTCTAGATTTCAGCATAATTCTTCTCTTATGGCTCGATAGAGGCTTGCAGGTGCTAGAAGTGTCTTCAATTAAAAGGAAAGGTCTAGAAGATCAGAGGAAGTATTGTTAGATATTTTTCTTCATCTCTCTTATGGCTCGATAGAGGCTTGTGCTGTATGACGTAGACCACCTTTTTAGACCGTCTTCTATTTAGTGATTTGTGTCTGCTTGTTAGACATGTTAGATAAATTTGTGGGTTTAGCTTGATGTAGACTTTAGCCTTTTAAATTTAGAGTATGCTACAAGTTGTCCTGATGATACTAGATAGATATATTTTCTTTTACAATTAGCTGTAGCAAAGGAATATTTTTATCATTGCAAGCACTAGGACTTGCTAATGCTTTGCATTGGCCAGTGGGCTGTGGTATTTTATGAAAGCTCAGGACCAGGACATGGCAGGAGTTGCACCTCATTCCTAATTAGTATGGTAGCGAGTTATGTGTTCGTTTCTTCTGCTTTCTAGGTGTGCCAAGGCCTAAGGAAGTGTGCTTCTGCATCTAATAATTAATAGAGTCAGAATCCTCCAGGCTCCAGAGGCGCTGGTTTGTCTTAACTTCCCAACCTCTCTACATACATTAAATTATTGCCTAACCAACCATCCACCCTCTGGCGGTGGTGATTAACGTTTAGAGAGCAGACTGCAGAGGTATTTGATCGGGACTTGTATAACTTGTAAATTTCAAATTCGTTCTGTGGTTGGAGGGGTTTGTGACTCACCGAGGTGTAGGACTCAGCAAGTTTAAACAGACGGAAGCCTCTGATCTGGGTGGGGTTTAAAATCATTCATTCCCCTTCCTCCCGAGTCCCATTTCATGACTAATATTAAATTATAACCAGGTTTTAGCATAATACATCGCGACCATAGCTATAGTGGCTATATTCTCGTCTCTAGTGCCTTGGATAAAGATCATATATATATATATATGCCATTCACTTGTTTTGTTTCTCTAACTATCTGTTAATTAAGATGTACCTTACCTATATTGAAATCTGATTTGTGATTTGTCGATATTCGGTAATGGTTCAAGTTAAGCCAATTTTGGATGCATTTGCATAATTTTATCAACACCTTTTTTATCATTGGGTCTCTATGGAGCAAGGTTCAAAGTATTGACACTTATCGGCTTGTATCGGTTGATACGTGGGACCCCTCCGATATTCTCTACAGTGAGTGTATTGGAGGTCTGACCGGGTCAGGGGTAGATGAGACCTGAATCGGTCCCCTCTGAACTGGTTGCAAAAAAAATTAAAAAAACATTTCAATGTGTATCGATTCACCCGAAATACCCCTATTGGCGTATCGAGCGTGATATTTTGAACCTTGCAATGGAGTGATTATTATTTTTCCCTTGAGAATAATGTGCTCCTCTGAAAGCTTTTTGGTTTGGGCCGTGTGGCAAAAAAGGGTCGGTTGTTACATTGGTTTGTCACTCAAGGTCATGTCTTTGCATCTTCTCATGGTCATCCTCGTATGTTTTCAACTTCATGACCCACCTCACTACATCTAACCTTTTTTCAGACCAAAGACCATACATACATTTGTCAAGTTTTGAAATTGAAGATGCAGTTTCACAATCTTTATCCATATGATTCTGTCCTAACACCATCTAATGTTTTTGATTATTATATGAAAAGGAATTCACTAAAAAACTTCAAACATCTTTATATTCTCCACCCACCGGGTAGCCTCCGCACCTCCGCAATCTTCTGTGATATCCACGTTTTCTTCACAAACCATCGGAATGATCAGCGACACCTGACAAATTTCTTCCACCTGAGTCATCGATGGTATCAATGATAATTCATTGAGGGACAACAGCAATATGTATCGATATGTATCATTCTGGGACCCCTCCAACATGCCCATATAGTGGGTATATCGGGGTTCTGACCTGTTAAGTGGGTGGAGGCTTAAACTGGCCCCCCTGAACTGCTTTCAAAAAAATATAGAAAAACAAAAAAAAATTCTATCGATTTGCCCCGGCCCATACCAGGGTATTGAAATTTTGAACCTTGGCAGCTTGTCATGTAAATTTGTGACCACTCTGGAACAGACAAAACTCCGCAATATGGCCGGAAAAAGAGTGCTTTTATTTTTCTATGATCCCCCCTTTTGACAATTTTTCTCTTTGGTCTTTTTGGTTTTTGCAAGTTGGAGCATTGATAAAAATAAGAAAATTCTCTGCTCTTTAAATTTGGGAACGCTTATTTGAAAGTAAAAGGTGAGACTCGTGAGATCGTGAGGGGGATTGGCTCTTTCCTTGTTCAGAGAAAGGTACGGGGCGAATGGATAAGGCCAAACGAGGTCAAGGTTTGCACGTTTTTCGCAACGGACGCGGATGTTTCGGGCCTTCCGGCTCGTCCTTCTGTAGTTCTTGAATTAAGACTGTTCCTGAGATTGAAGAACCACATTTCACAATGTTACACGGCCCATTGTATTTATTTCGTATGTTTTTGCACTTTTTCTATATGTATTTTGAGATTGAAGAGTGTTTTTATGTGCGTTACATTTTCACTATAACCAAGGTCCTTCATTAAGTCGAACCTGGTTAATTTTAATTTGTATCACGTCTTGAAGCTTCTATTACTAAAGTCTCCATCAAGCACTTGAATAAACTCGATTTGTGTTGCCGGTACGCAGCAGCCATCAGATTACTAGCCTTTTACAGGGCATTTTGCATTAATTCCACTTAGCTGTGTGCTTTGTGTCTTGCGAAACGGTGTAAAAAAATAGGGTTTTTTTACTGTTAAGTGCGTGTTTCATATTTTGAATCGTTGTAGGTCTGTAGTGGAATTCAGAATTCTGAGGTGGAGTGCAGTCTATGTATCTCTAAAAAAATAAGGAATTTAGTGGGGCCCTGTGCAATGTATGCGCAAAAACCCGATATTTAGTATTGCGATAAAAGGAATTAAAAGGAAATGTAAACCGTTACATCATTTGGCTTTGACAAATTAATAATGGAAGAAATTATAAAATAATGTAAGTCAGAATATATTGATGCAGAAGGAGCACTATGACATTTTTCCTTTGGATCAGGATGCACAACAGGGCCAGCCCTTCCCTCGAACCCATAGCCCTCCAATCCTTATGGCTATATGATTTGATCCTAAGGCTGAGTTTGGAAGGAGTACAAATGCAAATATGTAGAGTGCAAAACGTTATATCTGTACATATTTGCATTTGTACTGCTTCCACACTGCGCCAGTATTTGCTGCCACCAATATCTAGAGAATCTAATTGAGCCACCATCAGGTGGTTTGTATTTTCCTAGTTATTATATGTTTTTAGTAGAATAAATTTTCTAATCTAATAAGTGGACTATTTAATTAGTATATCCAATAATGTGAAGTATTTTTATACTTTCACTTTCATATATTTGAAATTAGTTGATTTATTTAGTGCTTTATGCTATTCAATATTTTCTCAATTATTACAATTTTTAATCAATTATTAGATTCAATCAAGGTTCAAAGTGTCGACATGTATCGGCCCATATTGGTCGATACGTATCATTCCGGGACCCCTCCGATACGCCCCTATAGTGGGTGTATCGGGGGTCTGACTGGTTCAGGGGGTGGAGGAGACCTAAACTGGCCCCCCTAAATCGATTTTAGAAGAAAATAGAAAAAAACTAAAAAAGAAACATAATTGATTCGCCTGATATGCCCATACCAGCGTATCAGGCATATCGGTATTTTGAAACTTGGATTCAATAGTTAAAAATACTTAGTATTGAATCAACAATACTGAAATTTGGAGAGAACAAATGCTTTAAATTTATTTATATTAATATTATAG
The DNA here is from genome assembly GCF_055504915.1 of Nelumbo nucifera. Classification (NCBI taxonomy): domain Eukaryota; kingdom Viridiplantae; phylum Streptophyta; class Magnoliopsida; order Proteales; family Nelumbonaceae; genus Nelumbo; species Nelumbo nucifera. Next base: position 63,282,045 of record NC_142649.1, read on the forward strand.
CTTAACTTTAGTTGTTTTAACCCTTCCATAAATCAATTTATTGATATAATTGTTTACTTATTTTCAAATTCTAATACATATAATAATATATTGATTTATTATTATTTTTGGGATTATACCAATACATATCATTTTAATTTATAATAGTATTTTCATTCACACATCACTATTATAATGCATCTAATCATATATTAGTAACTAAATAGCATCAAATGTAAATTTCACTAAATCTAGAAATTATCAACAATTAACATCATTTAAGGATCAATCAGTGAAATTATGTATTTACACTAAAACTTACTGTTAATTACATTTATGGTTAATTAACAGAATTTCACTAATCCATCTGTCGCTTGAATGATGCCAAAAATAGAAAAAAATACTGTGGTTATCACCTCTCAAAATGTGATAAAAACAAAGCAATATTACTAGTAAGACTTTGGTATGAATTGAAACAGAGGAACATTGTGAAATGTGGTTGGAAAATGGAAATGTTGTGCAAGAACAAGGATTCTACTGTGAGTGTGCAAAGGATAGAAACATAAATAGAGTTAGAAGACTTATCGGTTGAGGCGTGTTTTAACATTGTCCTTAAGTAAAATTTCACTTCCTCTGGATTAAATCTGGTGCAATGCAAGAAGTCCGACGTTAGGTAGTAACTCTTATGAGAGATGCCATTAATGGTTATGATTGAGAGGTACGAATTTAAATGAAAAGATAGTTTGTTTAGAATGAAAAAAATGAAAGGTCATTTGTTTGAATTCGAAAATAAAAGGCAATTTAAAGAAAAGACAAAACTGTTCGAATTCAAAATTACATGTCACAAAAAGGTAGGCGAGAACCCACACCCACACCTGTTCCCACGCCCCAACTTGGCTTGGTGCGTGCGTGTGAAAGAGAATTCCTAACCGCCCACCAAGCCATGAGAGACCATATGTATATCCACCCCATATGGGAAAGGCCATTACCTAGTAATAAACTCAACGTTTTTCTTGTAATTTTTCCATGTGGGATTCAAGCAAAGCTAGGAGAGAAAAAATGTGTTCAAAGAGTGGAGGGAAACAAAATTTGAATTTTGGCAAAAGTCAATTGGATTATGTGAGCATGAGACATGTGTGGGTGTGCAATTGAAAGAAAAAAAGACAAAACTAACATTCCTAAACTTTTGAATCACACACATAAAACTACAACAATCCCCAATGTAAGTGTCTTTTAGACTATGAACATACATTTAGGATATGCAAATTAGAGCCTACAGAAGCATGGTGGATTATGCCTATGAACCATTGGAAATTAATCCTTTAACTACATTATGTCTCAATCTGATATATTTATTTTTGCCATTAGAGGTCTTATTCTTTGTTTGAGCAATAACAACCTATCAATCACAATGTAGTAAAATATAGGGAATTGGCTTTTCACATAAAGGAATATCAACTAAGAGATTTGTTAGCTATTTAGTTTAAGCTTAGCCTTTTTCAAGGTTATAAATTCAAATTCCATGGCGGATTTGATTGTGCATGTTTGTTTAGAGGAATTCCATGACACAACATACCCACCAAGTATAAAAATATAACCATTGGTAGAATTTGATTCTAATCTGAAATCAAATTTGCATTGCTGTATCCTTCTAACACAGAAGGATAGTCACCATATAATTAACCATAATCCATAGTTCCTTTAAGATATTTCAATAGTTTAGTAATGGCATGCTAGTGATCATTACTAGGACAATGAGTATATCTACTTAGTCTACCAACAACATATGCAATGTCAGGATGAATGCAATTTTTCAAATACATCACACTTCCCACAATTTTGGAATATTCTATTTTTTTTTTGTATAGAAAAGAGGGATGGAGTATTCTAATTGAGATACAACATTCTCTTTGTTCTTAACTAGGTAAATATTGTTAAGCTGTCCAAATCTTCTAAGAATTTTCTCAACATATTGTGATTGAGATAATAAAATACCTTTATTGGTTTTGTAAATTTTCATTCCTAAAATAAAAATAACTTTACCCAAATCTTTCATATCAAATTTGGACAATAAGAAATTTTTAGTTTCTTTCACAATGAACAAGTCAATTCTCATGATTAACATATCATCAACATATTGACATATTATTATCCCATAATTGTCACTTAATTTAATGTATACACAAGTGCCACTATCATTAATGACAAAACCATTAGAGGTTATTACATTATCAAAATTTTCATGCCATTTATTTGGTGCTTGTTTTAAGCCATATAAAGATTTTTACTATCCTAAGGGCTGGAAATCTTTAGGTTGGTTCATATAGATATCTTCCTCAAAGATCTCCATTTACAAATGCGGGTTTTTTACATCCATTTGGTATATAACCAAGTTATGTATATAAGCTATGACTAGGAGTGCTTTAATAGTGGTGATTCTTGTTATTGGAGAAAATGTATTAAAATAGTCTTCACCTTCTCTTTGTTTGTACCCTTTAGCAACCAACATTGTTTTGAATTTATCAATAGTTCCATTAATCTTAAGTTTTTTGTTGAAGATCCATTTACATCCAATTGATTTAGCTCCTTTTGGTAGATTTACTAATTCCCATATATGATTAGATAATATATATTCTAATTCACTGTTAATTGTCTCTTTCCGAAAGGCTGCATTAGAAGAGGTTAAGGCTTCCTTATAGGTTTTAGGATCTTCTTCAACCAGGTATGAGAACATACCATCACCCAAGTTAATTTCTTTTTTTTCTCTTTTGCTTCTTTTAAGATCAAGAATTGACTTAGAATCAATGTATTTAAAATCAAACCGGATAGGGGGCCGTTCTAGGGTCCGGTTCTGGGTCGAACGGTCCGAGCGAATGACCCGCTCTGACAAAAAATGGCCAAAAATTGTTCTCGGGTCAAATGTTTCGACGGTTCAATTGCTGAGTCCGCGGTTCGCTGACCAAATCAATAGTTTTCGCCCAAAAAGTGGTTTTAGGGTAAAACGGAACTAGTCAGGTGACCGGTTCCCAGGTTTTCTGGTCCAACTATCTAGTTCGGTCCGGTTTTAAAAACATTGCTCATAATTATTACCAGGTACTTGGGTGTTAGGATTTCCAGTTATTCTGTCAATTCTATTTTCTTTATTAGTTTCATCCCTTTTATGGGGAAAGATGGTTTAAAAAATTCTAGATCTTGAGACTCTAAGATAGTATTGGGCTTTACAATACTGCCTTCAGGTTTTAATACTAGAAACCTATAGGTTGCATTGCTTTGTGCATATTCAATAAAAGTACAATTCATAGTTCTGGGTCCAATTTTCCTCTTTTTAGTTTCAGGGATTCCAACTTTTGCTAGGCACTCTCACACTTTTAGGAATTTCAAAATTGGTTTTTAACCCTTCCAAAGTTCAAAGGGTGTTTTTCCTGTTTTCTTATGTTGAATTCTATTTTGCAAATAACGTGTAGTTATTATGGCTTCCCCCACATATTTTGAGGCAAACCAAAACTTATCAGTAGACAATTCATCATTTCTTTTAAAGTCCCATTTTTTCTATTTGCAGCTCCATTTGATTTAGGAGAGTAGGGTGCAGTGGTTTTATGTATTATTCCTATATTTTCACAAAATTTCTTAAGGGATAAAGAATCATATTCTCCTCCCGGGTCAGTTCTAAGTCTTTTAATTTTCTTGCCCAATTATAATTCAACATCATTTTTGTACTTTTGCATAAAAAAATCATTTTTGTACTTGTAGAACATTTCTTCTATTTCATCTTTATTTCTAAGAGTATATAATTTTGCAAATCTGGAAATGTCATCAACAAAGATTATGTAACAATCCAAGCAACTCATTTTGTCTTTGTACTAGTTTGCGACTTTTTTTAGTAAATTTTGATTCTACGCATATTTGACATTTGCCAAGTTTATTTTCTGAAAAATCAGAAATTAATCCTATTTGTTTCATTTTTTTTAAATATAGAACACTAACATGTCCTAATCTACCATGCCAAATATCAACAGAGTCCACAATATAAACAAAAGTAGAATCATTTTCATTCATGATTTCAAGTACATTTAGAACAAACAAACCGTTATAACCCTCTCGACAAAAGCCCCATTTTTGTTGAGTATAAGTTTATCATACCTAATGGAGAGTTTTATCCCTATTCTATTGAATAGGGAGCCCGAAATTAGGTTTCTATGGATGTTGGTAACATGAAAGACATTAGAAAATGATAGAATTTTCCTAGAAATCAGTTTTAAGAGGATCTTTCCTTTGCCAATAATGGGAGTGGGCCTAGAATCACCTTAGAACACCTGTTCACTTCCCCAGTGGGAGTATAGAATTGGAAACAACTTCTATTGCTGCAAATGTGTCTTGTAGCTCCTGTGTCTAAGATCTATTCCTTAGAATATGCTACTATATTAACCTCACAAACAACAACTGCGGCAATGACATTTAATTTAGTCAAACTAATTGAATTTTTGTTATTGTTGCCATTGCTAGAGTTCTTCTTATTAAGTTTGGATTGTGGTGCCCAATGTCCTTGCTTTCTGCATCTATGATGGGCACTTTTCTTCTTGAAGTTAGGGTTAAAACTTTTTTTTTTTGAATTTTTTTGCCTTGGTGGTGTTGTCCTCCATTCTTTTCCTTTGGTTCTTTCATGTTTTTTCTTGCTTTATCTTCAATCAGGTTTGCCTTCAAGGCCATTTAACAAAGTGCATAGCTCGTTCCTCATCTCTTTATCAATATGAAACAAAAAAAAAGGAGATAAAGTTAAAATTGATGACATTCCACACTTGATAGGCAAGAGTGGGAAATAGGGTTGGATTGTTTAAAAAATGGGTTTAAGAAAATAAAAAATTCAAAAAAGGAAAAAATTCCTAGACTACCTTGTTTGTATGTATGTATATATGTAGATTGGGGTTAGGTTGTTTCGCAAGCCCTAAGACTAATAAGCATTTATTTTTGTGGAAATGACATTTTTTCCCATATTTCAAAAATGCATAGAATTCGCATCAGCACCCCACAGAGCGTGCTCCACAATTATCTCACAACACATCCTAATTGTGTATTGGGAACATCTCCCATTGACAAGTATGAGAGATGTTTCCAATGCATGGTAAGATGTGCATGTGGGGTGTGCTCATTGGGGTACCATTTGTATTCAATGTGGCTCAACATGTATGACAATATCACAAATTATTTTCAAGTCACTTTACAGAAGTATTTTAAAAAACTATATTTGTAGAATTATTGAAGTGCTTTTAGAAAGTACATTACAAAAATCTTTTACAAAATTAGGCTATGTTTGTGTAGACTTCCACTTTTGTACTTTTAATAGTATAAAGTACAAAGTACAAATACAACTTTTACTTTGGTATTTTTGCTTTGAAAACCGTTTGGGTAAAAAAATTTGAAAAGCATGCTTTCCAAAACTGAAGTACCATTTTCTGTTTGGCAAAAGCACTCTATCAGTCATGTGATTCATTTGATCTTATACGTGACAAAGGCCACATTACTCATGATTAGCCACATTTATAAACTGAAGATACACACAGATGCCACATGTACACATCATGTACACATGGCAACCCCTAAGAATTGGCACTTGGTTTAGGAAACGAAGTGGTTTTGTACAAGTATAATGCTATATATAACATTACAATAAACAATCTATAAAAATATTTTATAAAAACATTACAGTGGCAGTAAACATGCAATAAACATACCATTAAGCTAGAAGGTATTGCTTGAAATTGAGAAAAACATTAAAAGAAAGGGGGAAAATATGAAACTGGGATCCATACTTGTGATACTGGTGAGGACTGTGCTTCCGATGACAATTTCCGGTGGCAATAGTGGTTGGAGATGGGCTATGATGGAGCAAGAACCTGTGGTGGCAAAGAAGTTAGGGCTTGAAGACGATAGGCGAATGGGGGAGTCTCAATTGAGGGGTTTTACTTGAAGGGTGACCATCCTTTACACAAAGTGGAAGCAAAACTTCCCCCAAAGCACACAATAATAAAATTCGGCTTTGTGCTTTTGGGGGGGGGGTGTGCTTTTAGAAAGCATGAAAGCCAAAGTAGGAAGTATGCCATCCGAACACGATATGGTGTTTTTCATACTAAGCAGGGCCTTACTTTCATGGAATTAGTTTCATAAAAAGCAATATTCCAAATGTACTTCCAAAAAAGTAATTTCACAAAAGTACTTTTTTACAAAGTATTATTATGAAATTACTTTCAAGAAGTATTTTTACATGGAGACACTTTCAAGAAATGATTCTTAAAAGTACTTTTAAAGAGTAATTTCATAGAAGTACTTTTAGAAATTTCTTTCAAATAACACCACTATATTGGTTAACCTACATGTTATGGCCAATAAACACTACATAATACTTACTACCAACCATTAAACACCTGTAAGGAGGTAAAAGTGCATCATCATCAATTAAATAAACATAATTGTATCTATATATGTTTCATGAAACACAACCCTAGTCAATATATAGTGAATAGAAAAAACACAGATGTAAACTACATGTTGAAGTCACATGATGTTCCCTCCCATCTAGCAGGGACAAATGCAAACCACATGTTGAAGTTATATGCGACCATTAGATTTTGTATGCAAGGCCCCTTTCTGTGACGACGATATGTTGCTTGCATTTTAGCATGAACCTATATAGATATGTGTCCCATCAATGACTCTTATACTATTCTACAAAATAAAATTCAATTTTATAAACTCATTTATTTTTTTTAAATAATAAAGCATAGTGTGTAAAGATTAGCTTAAAGTAGGGTTAGTATTTTGGGTTGTGTTAGAAGTTAGGAGGCCCTATGTTGGTTAATGAACCACTACCATCAACACATTATTGAAATGTTGACTAATTGTCTGCTAAAAGTGAACGTCACATCATTGTATAACAAACCAAATAGTTTGGTAAAGGTGTGACCTGAAAGGGATTTCTTTTGCTTTCTTTGTTCGTGTTCTGTGCAACGATGGGTTCACTGGATGCGTGAACCCCCCAACCAGAGACATCTACGTTGACATGTTCAAAATTCAGTAACTTTAATAGACGTTTAGCTGTTAGTTAAAGAATTTGGTTGAATCAGATACAAAAAGACAAAAAACTTAAAACACACCTTACACTATTCTCCCTCCCATACTTCCTCCACCAACCCCTAGCCCAGAAGCATCCATCGACGACTGACGATCTCACTAAATGTAGAAGCCACTAGCGGTGACACAAAATCAAGTTGATGCGTTCTTCTTCTTCTTCTTTCATGTGTTTTGATATTGATAATGGGCCTGAGGTTGAGTTTGGAGATGGTCGACAACAGTCCTTGTGATGTTGGGCTTTTTTATTTTAACCTCGAAATCCTTGACACCCAAATGTGGGTTTGGTGATGATAAAGAAAAAGATAAATCCATCCCTTTTTTAATTGGGTATTGTCTGTTGTGGTCTTAGTTTCTGATTTGTGTTCATAGAGGAAATATGCAAAGAGACAAAAAAGTAATGTGGTTCCTTGTTTAATTTGTCTGGCATGTGTACATAACGTGGGCCTTTACTTGATTAATGTTTTTACAGTCTTGGGGCTAATTGATTTTGATTTTCTCTTGCTCTTGACATTGGGCAAGAAGAAGGCAAAGCATAGGAGAAGAAGGAAGAAGAAAAGTGAGAATGCGGAAGAAAAGAAAGAGGAGACTTTAGGCCATGTTTGGTTCAACTCTCATTCTTTTTCATTCTTACCCAAGATGAAATTCTAAAATGGACAAGAATGGATAAAAATAGGTAGAATGAGAAAATATTGCTATGTAAAAGTGCTTTTGTAAGAGTGCTTTTATAAAAGTGCTTTCATAAAAGTGCTTTCATAAAAATACTTTGATAGAAGTACTATCATAAAAGTTCTTTTGTAAAAAGTGCTTTTATAAAAGTACTTCCATAAAAGTGATTTTATAAAAGTATAAAAGTACTGTAAAAGTACTTTCATAAAAGCGCTTTTGTAAAAGTGCTTTTGTAAGGGTGCTTTTATAAAAGTGCTTTCATAAAAGTTTGTTCGTGTAAAAGTACTTTTATTAAAGTGCTTTTGTGTAAAAGTAATTTTATTAAAGTGCTTTTGTGTAAAAGTACTTTTATAAAAAGTGCTTTCATGTAAATGTACTTTTATAAAAGTGCTTTTGTGTAAAAGTATTTTTTTAAAAAGTGCTTTTCGTGTAAAAGTACTAATATAAAAGTGCTTTTGTAAAAGTACTTCCATGGTAGTCCGCTAGTAAACATCTATACTAGTAGTTTTCTAGGCAGAGTTTTTTCAAAGAATGAAAGTGAGCAAGATGGAACATGATTATTTTTCATACTGTAGACTACCTTAATTTTGTACTATGGGCTGATTTTTCATTCTAAAAAGAACGTTTCCCATGGCAAGAATTTTGTAACCAAACACCCCGATGTTATTCATTCTTGCTCATTCTTGCCTAGAATGAGCAAGAATTAAAAGAATGAGGCCTAGAACAGTGAACCAAACATGGCCTAAGCCACCATCATCTGTAATTTTATTTGTAGATTTGCATTGTGTAGGATGTGCAAAGAAGGAGAAAGGTTCTTTCTACGTTTTCCCACCCAGATAGTCCAATATTAATCATATAAATTCTGTCTCTAGTTAATACATTTTGATTGAGTGTTGGGCACTGGACAAGAGTTGAAGAGCTTGTCATGGATATGGCGCAAAACCAAGTAACCATAAAGGGGATAGTAGAGCCCCATGTTGTTACCTAAAGCCGAGGGAGAGCCTATGTCAGAAGTTGTTACTTCGCAATCCCATGTATCTTTGTTTTTCTCTACTTAGAAATGTTGAAGATGAAAAACAAATCCCAGCCCCCTGTTTCATCATTCATCAGGTTAGTGGATTGACGATGGTAGAACTGAATGTGAGCATGCATTCCGAGGCCTGTGCCGAGCAATTGAAGAGAAAGATACTCAAAATGAGAGGTGGGTTTATGCTCATATCACATTACAAGCAATAGATAAAAGAATTTTTTTTTTGGGTTGGTTCTACTTCTTCTTGACTTCTACTTCTGCAATCTCATCTTGATCATAGTATATATTATGTGGCTTAGGGGTGCAAACAGCGGAGACAGAGTTGAGCACATGAAACGTGACAGCAACCGGAACCATGGATGCTGATCTTCTCGTCGACTATGTATACGGAAGGACCAAAAAGCAGACTCGAATCGTATCACAACAGGAACCACCTGTCAGCGAAAAGAAAGAAGAGGGGGAAAAGCCGACAGAAGAAGTAACGACGAAGGCCGATGAGAAAAGGCAGAGAGTGGCAACGGGGGAGAAAAAGGGGAATAATGGTGAGGGTGGGGGTGGCGGTGAAAATAAGAGGGAAAGCGGAAGGAGAGGAGAAATAGTAACACGGAGGGTACTGTTTTGGAAGTAGTGCAAATTCAAATATGTATGATATAAATACATACAAAATAATAGAAAATGTAAAGTTTTACACATCTACAGTTTTGTATTTGTACTTATGGAAGGAGTACAAATGCAAATTTATAGAATGCAAAATCTTATATAATTATATTTTGTATGTACTTGTACTCTACATATTTGTATTTGTATTCTTTCAAACTGAGCATTTTTGTGTCAGATTCAACCCGATTCTTTCAACTAATGGGTAAAGGGTCATTAAAGTTGGTAAATTTTAAACACGCCAATGTGGCTTTTTTGATTGGTAGATTCACACGCCCAATGCACCCACACGCGGACTTGTCCTCACCTGTTTACCTTACGAGGGCCATTTTGGTTTGCTAGAATAAATATTTGGAATCGGAGTTGGAATGGAGTTAGTATCTTCTCCCAACAAAATACGTTCTAACCCTCTATCAACTTAATCTAACACCGCACATCTCACCATAAAACTAAGGCCTACCATAAAAGTGAGACCTACCATGTATAAGATGTGTGATGTGAGATGTCTCTTGATGGTAGAGATTTGGAACTTGTTCTGTTGGAAGGAAGGAGTTTAAAACTTCAAATCAAAATTTAAAACGAGTTTCCATTTCCGCCCCACAACGTCGCACATGCATTCCTACTTGTAGTGAGAACATCTTCCCATGATTGTATCAGAATCGAAGATGTCATCATCGGGAACTGCTCCCAATACACGGCGGGGATATTGGGACGTTGTGGGGCGGAGATGTGAACACGTTTAAAGCCCAACCAAAACTTCCAAAGTTCAAAACCCAATGGACCGTTAGAAGGAAGGAGGACGAAGAAAATGGTTTATTCTCTATCTTGCCTTCACCTTCCATCCTCACCAAAACCCAACCAAAGCCATCATGGAAGAAATTCACAGCCCATTGCCCTAGAAAATCTCAGAACTGATCTTCTTCACAACTTCAATGATCCATTCGAACTCAAACAAATCCATTCTCTTATCATCAAAACAAATTCTCCCCACTCAATTCTCCCTCTCTCTCGTGTTGGGTTGGTCTGCGCTTTTTCCCCGAGCTTCGATTATGCTCAACGGATCTTTGAACGGGTAGACAAACCAGAAATTGTTATATGGAATTCTTGCTTGAAAACCTTCGCCGAGGGCGATTCTCCCATTGATGCCATTCGTCTCTTCTATCGGTTGCGCCAGTTTAATGTCAGGCCTGATACTTTCACCTGTTCATTCGTTCTCAAAGCTTGTTCCATTTTGTTGGATCTTACCGGTGGTAGGAGTGTTCATGGATTGATTGAGAAACTCGGGTTTCAATCGGATTTATTCCTTCAAAACACAATCGTTCACATGTATGCATGTTGCGGTGCAATTGATGATGCTCGAAGGTTGTTTGAGAAGATGAGCCATAGAGATGTTGTGACGTGGAATATCATGATAACTCAATTGATAAAGCGGGGACATATTGCCGAGGCCTACGACTTGTTTGCTCGAATGCCCGAGAGGAATGTGAGGTCATGGACTGCAATGATTGCAGGTTACGTCCAATGTGGGAAGCCTAAAGAGGCCATTCATCTTTTCATACAGATGGAAAGTGCAGGGCTGAAACCTAATGAGGTAACAGTTGTGGCTGTTCTTGCAGCCTGTGCGGATTTGGGTTCGTTGGACCTTGGTAGGAGGGTTCACGAGTACTCGGACAGATGTGGATTTAAGAGAAATGTGCGAGTTTGCAACACTCTGATTGACATGTATATTAAATGCGGCTGCCTCGAGGTTGCACGCCAGGTTTTTGATGAAATGGAAGAACGAACAGTTGTGTCGTGGTCAGCCATGATTGGAGGCCTAGCAATACATGGGCAAGGCAAGGAAGCTCTGAGGCTCTTCTCCAAGATGACCCAAATTGGCATTAGACCCAATGGTGTTACCTTCATAGGACTCTTGCATGCATGTAGTCACATGGGACTGATAAACGAGGGCCGCAGGTTCTTTGTCAGCATGACTAGGGACCACGGGATAACCCCCCAGATTGAGCATTACGGTTGCATGGTCGATCTTCTTAGCCGGGCTGGTTTCCTCCAAGAAGCCTACGAGTTCATCAAGAACATGCCTGTCAAACCCAATGGAGTCGTGTGGGGAGCTCTCCTCGGTGGTTGTAAGGTTCACAAGAATGTCAAGTTGGCTGAAGAAGCAATCAAGCACCTTCTCGTATTGGATCCACTTAATGATGGTTATTACGTAGTTTTATCGAATATATATGCAGATGCAGGCCGGTGGGAGGACACAGCAAAAGTAAGGAGGTTGATGAGGGATAGGGGTGTTAAGAAGACACCCGGATGGAGTTCAATCACCATAGATGGCGTAGTCCATGAATTTGTGGCCGGGGATGGGAACCATCCTCAAGCTGAGGAGATATATTGCAACTGGGAGGGATTACTACGACAGATGAAGCAAAGAGGCTATGTGCCAGATACTTCGGTTGTCCTCCTTGACATGGATGAGGGTGAGAAGGAGAAGGTTCTGTATCGTCATAGCGAGAAGTTAGCTGTTGTTTATGGTCTAATGAAAACACCGCCATCAACACCAATTAGGATCATGAAGAACCTTCGGGTTTGTGAAGACTGCCACAATGCTTTGAAATTGATATCCGCAATTGCTAAAAGAGAGATTGTCGTGCGTGATCGAAATCGGTTCCATTGTTTCAAAGATGGTTCTTGTTCTTGTAGAGACTATTGGTAGCACTTGAAGTTTTTCCAGTGGACCATCTGATTCTAGGATCAAACTTTCAGGGGTTGTCTTTTGATGGATGATGAATCTATAACTCGCTAGTTGCTGGGGCATCATGTATGTGACCTCTCCCCAGATGATGCCATTTCCAGCAATCATTGAAGAAGCTAAGGCTTGCAAAATAAAGAAAGCTTTGTTGGCCATGCCAACGCGGCAAGGGCTGCTTGTCCAGATATGACTGGTGTACTGTATCTATTTACATGGAGGCTGTTTGATCCATTTTTTTTAACCTAGCTCAAATTAAAATTTATTCCTGGTCCAGGAGCGGCCATTGATAAACTTTGTTGGCCATGCTATCGTGAACCTACGATGAACATAAGGCCATTGTGAGGTTGCGATGAGCTCCGATCCATTGCAGACTTGCGATGAGCATGAAGCCATCACAGACCTGCAATGAACTCAGAACTATCATGAACTTGCGATGAGTCCAAGACCATTGCAAGTCATAACGAGTAAAGAAATACATGCTTCATTAATAACACATGTGATAGAACGTCTAGTAGGATTAGAAAAGACATGGGAGATAAGTATTGATGTCACCTGCACACGAAAGGAAGTAGCACACATGTATTATGGGAATCCTCAAACGAAAGGAAACCCCATCCTTGAGATATCTCATAAGACACGTGACGAAACTCTAGCGGTGTTCCCTGAGAACTGACACTAGATCAAATATTCCTTTCCGTAGTGGGAATCAAATACTTTTAGTTCGTTCCTTTCCGGACCTCGGGATCTCTCCCTATAAATAGGGGTCCAACTCATAACGAGGGTATCATTCTATCATTCTATTCGTCCTAGCCTTTAGCCTACCCCTTGCCTTTAGCCTTCCTTCGTCTTTCAAGGCGACCCCCGCACATAGCCTTACCTTCATACTCACACTTACATTTCCCCCTTCATTACTGGGCTCCAGGTTGCCAACACATGCACCATACCTGCACCAATGGAGCTTATGCACAATTTCAAACTCCCTCCTAGCATTGGGTAGCACTCTAACACCCAAACATGCCATTGAAGCAGTTAGGTTAATAATGCCTAGAGAAGTGGTATCTTCATAGACTTTTGTTTCGTTCTTTCCAAATCTCTCAAGTGATAGTAAAACACGCCACCGAACCCACTAATCTTGTCCATGGGTTCATCTGGTTTTGAGCCAAAGCAAATGACCCCTTAGAGTTTCATTGTCTTTGGAATCCAATCCACCCCAATCACCATGCTAAACTTTTTCCACACCTTTCTAGCCAAACAACTATGCACCATCAAATGATGGATACTTTCAGCGCTACCTTCTTTGCATTGAGCACATTTAGGTACAAGTAGTATTCCCACACTTTGCAGGTCACAACCCATTCCTATTCTTCCCCTTAGCAATTTCCATTTAAAGAAAGCAACTTTGGTAGGTAAAGCCTTGTTCCACAAAAGCAAACTGTTAGCATTACTACATGGTATAAGATTGGGCAGATTACTGGGCACACAACTATGATAATAGAAGGGTATTCTAAAGTAGTAGTGGGATGGCCACATCAAAGCAAACTTCATTTGCTTAATGAAGTTACTGTTTCCAATTGAAAAAAAACTTGGCACTATAGAAATTAAAGCAATAGCAAGAACATTGAACACCATACGTTCTTAGGTTCATAGATCACTAAATGGTTTTGCTAATACCTTGACCAAGGAAAATGCTAATAGAAATAAGTTTTTTTTTTACTCATTGTTGGTGTAAAAATTTTAAGAAATTCTCATGCAACATAATTCACTCAATCGAGTAATTGAATATCTATTTTTCGGGTAAGGTCCATTCAAGGAATCATATGGATTGTTCCCCTTAATTACATCTCTACAAGAAAGTAGAGAACACCTTTTGATTATGATGTAGAGAAATGAATGTATAGAACAAAAGAAAAGAGTAATAGAGTACTTCTTAAAAAGAACTTTTCATTTGCATTTCTTTTTACATACTTCAAGTGTACAAGAATGAGAAGAGAAAAAAAATACAATTGAGAAACTCCACAACAATACATTTCTCTCTTTATTTTCTCTTTGATACAAAGAAGATTTACTTATTCCTTTCTTTACAACAAGTTGTAGTCAATTAGATGAAATTTTGACTATAGAATGTAGACAACCTTAATCCTTTGGACTTTGTATTCAAGAAAGGAACTGTAGTCGGTCAAATTGAATATTTGATTGTAGATGTTTTTTATCCTTCTGTTCTTCATTTTCATTTGAAGGGAACTATAATCAGCCCTTGGGAATTAGACGTTAGATGGTTTAATCCCAAACTTGTCTTGATAGAGGGACCATAATCAACCAAGTAAAAACACTTGATTGTAGATGGTTGCTTTACTTCTATTTCCTTACTTAAAAGCAAAAACAAAAGAGAGAGAGGAAGAAGGATACATAAAAGAAGGCATATATAGTAAAATATTTACAAAGAGGGCTTTCCTTTACCTACTTGTATTAGTGAGATTTCTTTTTCTTCCTTCTCTTCCATTGAGAAGTTTTCTTTTATTCTTTCTTTATCTTGATTTTTTTTAAGAATCTCTATGAGTGGTATGTTTGAGACAAATTTCTCCAAAGAGTGGGCCTCTAGTTTCCCATTAAGGAGCTTAAATAGGGAGTGGGGTAATTACTAATTATATAACTACCCCTCCCCCTAGGTGAAAGACACCTATCCCTCCCACTTAAAGAGAGGGAACTCCCATATGACACCTTGCTTAAATTTGATGATTTAGCTAGCACACTAGCCAACTCACTATTTGGGTTATAAACTATATAAATATTATTTTTTAAATTCCTACAACAGTGCCCCCTTGAACACTGTGGGCTCAAAATATGGGTATATAGGGCTCAAATAAGCAATTAGAGTGGAAACTTATAAGTTTTATTATTAAAAAAGAATTGAACCTGAATTAGAAGAGTCCAAGTATGATTAGGACTATTGGAGTATTTCTTATTAGATAAAATCCAATATAATTTAGCTAATCAATTGATTTGATGAGGCTTCATATGAACTCATCTTGTTAAATTAAAAAGTCCTAGTGCAATTGGGACTCGATTTCATGATGCTTGACATTATTAATTGTATGATTTGATTTGAATGTTTTGAGGGCTAATAAAAAATATTCATAGTTGGAAGAATCCTAGTTGAAGTAGGACTCATCGATTTTATCAAATTACCTTTGATTCACCTTTAAATCTAAGATATTTTGGCCAAGCTTGGAAGTACTTATTTGAAAAATAAGTGCTTATTCAAATAAACACTTATTTGTGTTTAACACCCACCTTTTTTAAATGCTTATTTTAAAAAGCACTTATTTCATGTTGGGTGTTTGGTGGTCTTTTTCTCTAATAAGCACTTATTCATTTAAAAAGACAACTTTAACCCCGATTTTAAGACAAAATTTATCCAATAAGGTCTTTTGTGTTTCTGAGATACATCTAGGCCATGGCTATCTACATAGTAGAAGACATGTTGGCTTGCCTGAAACCATAGCAAGAGAAGAGATTGATGTCTCAACCAATGGGTAGAGGTTGCAGGAAGAACCAGATATAACAAGTATATACATAGAGAACGATCATGAGTGATTGAAGAAGAAGATAGATAACGAGTATATATACAAGTTAGCCGACTAGGTAGTTGAGATAGGTAATAGGTATATACACATAGATAATAGAGCAACTATTTTAGGATCTAATCCTAGCATGTCTTTGTATTCCCAAAGTAAAAACATCTTTGTATTTTTTAAGAAAGGATTCATACATTATTAGCTCTTCTCTAGTGCGTAGACCGACAAAGATGGGCTTAGGGTCTTCAACACTTCTAAGGTTGATTTCTTGAAGGTCATATATTGTTGCTTGAACTCCATTTTCAAGCATTGGTGATGCATGTTGAGCTCCTTTAACTTCTTCTATTTCTTCATCTTCATTGAGAGGATTAATTAATCGAGGGATACCCACTTGAGGCACGAATTATTCCAATTAATACAATTAAGGTTCATACCTTGAAGTTCCATTAACGTATTAAAATCCTAAATAAAATTCATACCTTGGTCCTCTAGATGTGAGGATCCATTATGCTCTTTGGTGAAGATGTAATTGACCTTCTATTTTGAATTCTCCACCATCTTTTATCTTTTTAATGATAATGTTGTTTTGCTCTTTATTTTCTACAATCTTATTTTGTTGTATATTATAGAAACTTATAAGCTGTTTGAATACAGAGACTTGTGGAGTTATTTTAGTGACTCAATGACTTGAACTTTTAGAGAACTATTCTTTTATTCTTTCCTCATTTTATTGGAAATGACATTAACACAATTAATTGAGTGTGTGGGATGGATTGATCAATCATCCTAAGTGGACAAGTATAGCTTGTCATCAATGTCACTATTGTGATCTCTTGCAATGATGTAAGAGCCTTTTGCCCCAACTTCACTTGGCTTTTTGGAATGTACCTAAAGGTAGCTTTAGGTTTTGGGTCAACTTGAGATTTTTGTTTATTTTTTTCTTTTTGTAATGATACAACAATATTGATCCTTGAAGTTGATAGTTCCTTGTATTCTTGGAGACCACTTTAAACATTCTCTTTAACTTCTCCCTTTGAAAAAGGGAAAGAAGGAAAATTAGTAGACTTGTAAAATTTTGATCCAAGTCTTCTTGGATCAAAATTCTGTGGATAGTAGAGTTTGGTCTCTCTCCCTAGATGGTCTTTCCTCTTATGCCTCCTTCTTCAACATCCTTACCCATTTAGAACCTTTGGGGGAGAATTTCTTAGTAAAAAAAATTTGGTGTAAGCTAATCCCTCCTTAAGTGTAAATTCTTTGTTGGGAACTGTTCCTCGGAAAGGTTAATACTTGCAACTTGTTACAAAAAAGAAGGTTAGTTTAGTGCCTCTTTCCTCATGTTTATATCCTTTGTTTGGCTAGTGGTGAGACTTCCTCATTTATTAATCTCATGCTCTTTTATGTCTTGCATTTGGGATTACTTTTCTTCACTCTTTGATTGTGGATGGGGACCCTCACAAAATGTGGTTAGCTTATTTAGTTCTAATTGTATGAGGCTATAGAAAAAGGGCAAAATGGAAGGTAACAAGAGAAACTGTAGTTTGGACCATCTAGGAAAAAAGAAACCAAAGGATTTTCAATGAGAAGAGAAGATCTATAAAGGTAGTAATTGAAACAATTAAAATCAAATATAGGCACTAGGTAAAAATTATTGATATATTCAAAGATATTTCAATAGATGATATAATGAGGAAATGGGAAGAAGTGGCACAGATGGGAACACTTAAAGAAATTACTAAGATGGATTAGAAACCTCTAGAACCAAATAAGTTGAAGATGAATTTTGATGGTAGCACCCTTGAAAACCTTGGGAGAGTAGGAATAGGGGGAATATTTTAAAATCATAATGGAAAAGTCATGGCTTTGTTCTCAGGACCAATTGGGTATGGAGACTAAGTTCAAGCAGAGAAAATGGCACTCTTATACACGACTTAAAATTAGCAGAACAATTAGAAGCTAGAGAATTGGAAGTGGAAAGGGACTCACTTTTCATCATTTCTTAGGTTAAGCAAGTAAATTCAACACCATGGAAACATAGATTTGCATTTAGGGAGATGGACATTCTTGATGAGGGATTTAACTCTACTTTTGGTTCGATTAAAAGGACAACGGATGGATTGACAAATACTCTAGAAAAACAAGGAGTTGATAGACCTACTCTATTTTGGAATAAACTGTAGCTGATTGTATTACAATAGTGGGATGTTGATTTATGTAATATGGGTTTCTTTGTATATTGTAATACTTGGAGTGTAGAGTAGACAAAGAAACTATAACCTGCTATTTGGTTTAATAAATAAATAAATTATCTTTTGTTGATAAAAAAATGGCATTTGCATAATGTACTTGTCCTTGCAATGGATCTGGATTTGCAATCATTTTTCTCACCTCACTATCTTTACTAAATTTAAAGCATTGATGAAGTGTTGGTGGGACAACTCCATGTGTATGTAACCATGGACGTCCTTAAAGGACATTATATGAAGTATTTGCATCAATAACATGGAACAAAACATCAGAATATAACTCCCTAATTTCAGTCTTCAGAGCAATGGTATCCATTTCTTTTTGTCCCTCTTGATTAAACCCTTGAATAGTCAAACATGAAAGGGATAATTGATGGGGTGTCATACTCATAACCAAAAGTTTTCAAGGGTAGAAGGTTAACAAAAAATTCATAGTCTAGGAGAACTATATTGATAGGAGTGTCACATATTACTCTTGATTCATACAAAGGGTGGTTGTGATATTCCGTCTCAAGTTGTAAGTTTTCATCATCAAAAGATGTGCATGCCATACATGAAGCACAGACATTTGGGGACTTTAGTTGTATTTCATTTTGATTAACTTCATCTTTAAATTGTTCAGGGTTTAGCAATGCTTGAATTAATGCCTTTCTCAATTCTAGAAAGTTGGAGAGCATCATGAACACTTAATAATGTAGGAATGCACATCAAATGGCAAAGGATTTCGTATTTAATGCACAATTTTGATTCTCGTAATGCTTTCTGAACTTGAGGTCGAATCTTGATTAGATTCGACTATACTACAAAGTAATTTGATCAACCTCATATTTAGTAGTGGGTAGTTCATTTTCTTCACAGGCATATAACATGGTGCTGTTTCATTTTCTTTTGGGATGTACTCTTTCAATGTGACTGGAAATCGTGGAGGTTGTTCATACTCTTCTTCAAAATCAATTTGAACTTTTTTCTTAGTCTTCCTTTTATTTTTCTTCTTATTGTTCTTAATGAAGGTTCTTCATCCCCAAAATCTACTGCTTGAAAAGCTGGAGAGTTTAATTTGTATGGGATTGACTGTCCCCTTTGCCTTTTTTACTACAGTTTGCCAACTTGTTTCTTCCTTAAATACAAAAGAATCACTAAAACACATCACACTCGGTTCCTATGTCAATTCATATAATGAAGGGAGGATAGGGCCCTCTTTCTCCAATAGAGAAACATTATTTGCAGCTGCAGTAGTTTCCTTAGTAGGAGGTTTTTCTTATTTATCATTGATTGGATGATGTCTTTGAGATTGTAGCAGTCTTTGATACTACGGCTGACCATCCTATGATACCGACAATATTTCGGATCATTTGTCTTGTTCACCTTAGATGGTCTCTTTGGTTTTGGCAACTTAATTGCCTTTGCTACTAATATATCTTTAAAAATTCCTTCCACATCCCTATTATCAAATGAATATTTCTTTTCTTTCTTTGCTTTAAGGGTTAGGGATTGAGATGAGTCTTTCTCTTTTTTCTTTTCTTTCTTCTTGAGATTAACAAAAGTGGTCATTGCTTCACCTTTGTCTGTAAGCTTTTTGCTATCTTTCTTCATTTGTGGAGGTAAATTATTTTTTTTTTACAACCTTTTGCCTAGAAATTTTCCTTTCAACATTAATGGCCTTGGAAACTAGTGTATTAAATAGTTGTAGTTTAAAGTACCTACATAAGTAGCAATCTCTGGCAAGTACACATTTGTACTACTGAAGTTTCCTTTGACTGCTCAATACATTGAAGATTTATGTTTCTCCAACATCTAATGAACTCATTTACACTTTCATTTGGACTTTGTTTTGCTTCATCTAGGTCTGTAATAGAAAATTTCCTCTTAGAACTAACGAATTGTGCTAAAAAAACACATTGCATATCATCCCATGTGATAATTGATCTTGGTACCAACTATGTGTACCAGGTAAAACTTGTTCCTTTCAATGGTTGTAGAAAGGCATTAGACATCGCTGACTCACTGCATGTAGAATAAAAATGAGCAAAATGTTTATGAGGAGACCCATTTATTCCATCACACTTCTTAAAACTAGGATTTTGATACCCTGGAGGAAATAAGAGTGTGCTATAATGGGTATGATATGGTTTTCCTGTAACCAAGGACTTGCGGTGTGAGAGATGCTTAGAACTCCTTTATTCCCTTTGTAATAAGTGCCTTTAGATCTATTTAATGAGAAAGGGTAGAAGTTGGTGTTGTTTATTGAGACTACTCTTTAGCCGATGTACTTTTTTGAGTCGCCAATTGATTAGCAAGAGATGTAATTTCTGCATCATTTTCTTCCATCTTCCATTGCATCTCTTGAATTTGCTCTTCTAAACTTAAAGTACTAGTCACGATGATTGTCATAGAAGTTGGCTCCTGGTCTTTTCCTGAGGACATAGCCACTTCTTGCAATCGGGACATAATTTCATCTATAGATTCATATTCTTGAATTGGAGATTTATGATCTTCTTGGATTAGATTGACTTAATTTTGAAGTGACAGACTAACCAGTCACACTTGAACTTGAAATGTCTTTAGAACTTTGCAGCAATCGAGCCCTTGCTTTACTAATAGGTCCTTCATAAAGCTTAAGTCCTTCATTAGGCATAGTATATGTCCCTGGTGCAAAGTAAAAATTTGCTTGTTTAGCAAACATGTATCGAACAATCGAGCCCTTCCAATTTTGCTTTTTTTTTTAATCTTTTTTCAACAAAATCAACAAGGAAAATGAGAGCTCTATTTTGTGGCTTTCTAGCCTTTGGGGGTCTCTTGGACCTATTCTTATGAATCAACAAGGGGAAAGTTCTTCCTCTCTTTATTGGACCCATTCCTGCTGATTCCAATTCCCATTCCCATTCCCATTCCTGTCTGAACCAAATAGACTATGAGAATAGACCATTCTAATTCCAATTCGGATTTCGAAGGATTTAGATTTTGATTCTAATTATGAACCAAATGAATCATGAGATATTTCTTCTTGTCAGTGGATAATACTGATATAAGATTTATATGTTTTTTAGTTACTAATTTTTTGTTTCTTCTATTTTTGTTCTACACTCTAAGTTAGAGACGAAAAGGAAAATGGATCCCACCGGGTATGCCAAATTTATGTTGGTGTGAAAATTTTAAGAAATTCTCATGCAACATAATTCACTCAATTAAGTAATTGAGTTATTATTATTTTTTTTTTACGTAAGGCCCATTTAGGGAATCATATGGATTGTTCCCCCTAATTACATCTCTACGAAAAAATAGAGAACACCTTTTGATTTTGATTTAGAGAAATGAAATGTATAAAACAAAATAAAAGAATGATAGAGTACTTCTTAAAAAGAATTTTGCATTTGCATTTCTTTTACATACTTCAAGTGTACAAGAATGAGAAGAAAAAAATACAATTTAGAAACTCCAAAACAATATATTTCTCTCTTTATTTTCTTTTTTGATACAAAGAATATTTACTTCTCACTCCTTTCTTCACAATAACTTGTAGTCAATTTGGTGAAATTCTGATTGTAGAAGCCTTAATCCTCTAGATTTTTTATACAATAAGAAAACTGTAGTTAGTTAAATTGAATATTTAATTGTAGACGGTTTTTATCCCCTTGTTTTTCATTTTCATTTGATAGGAACCATAATCAGCCCTTGGGAATTAGAGTAATCCCTAACTTGTTTTGATAGAGGGACCATAATCAACAAAGTAAAGGCAACTGGTTGTAGATGGTTTCTTTCCCTCTAATTCCCTACTTAAAAGCAAAAACAAAAGATGGATGAAGAAGGATGCATAGAAGAAGACATATATATGAAGTATTTACAGAGAAGATTTTCCTTAATTACCTACCTGTATTAGTGAGATTTCTTTTTCTTCCCTGCCTTCCCTTGAGAACTTTTCTTTTATTTTCTCTTTATCTTGTGTTTTTTTTTTCTTAAGAATCTCTATGAGTGGCATGTTTGAGACAATTTTCTCCGAAGAGAGGGCCTCTAGTTTCCCCTTAAGGATCTTAAATAGGGAGTGGGGTAATGTGCAACTACCCCCTCCCTTTAGGCGAAGGACACCTGCCCCTCCCACTTAAAGAGAGGGAACTCCCATACGAGACACCTTTTTTAGTTTTGATGATTTAGCTAGCACACTAGCCAACCCAATTATTTGGGTTATAAATATTATTTGTGTTTTTAATTCCTCCAACACTCGTAAAATAAAGAAAGACCTTTTTTATTGTAAATTTGCAATGGATGTATAAATCGGGGTTAGGTTTACTACCTACCCTTCTTATTGTAAAATGAAAAGGTAATGCTATCACCTTCTCAACTGTTTGGCAGTTGTCTCAACATGATAAAAATGTGCTGGCAAGAATTGTGAGAAAGAAATAATTGTCTTTTGACAATCTTAACTAAGTAAATATTTCTTTTGGCAAAAGATCGCCCTTTATATATGCATCAGAACTAGATTTTCCTATCACCTTTCATACATTCATGTTACATGCTCTCTCTCTCTCTCATTAAAATATGAGAGATTCTTAAGCGACTTCCTTTCTTTTTGGTCAGCAAGAGAAATTCATTCATTAATATACTTAGTACAACTGTTATAGCTTTTCCACTAGTCCATATTATATCAATCATATTATAATTTTGCCCAAAATAAAAGAGGTATATCAACTCCTTGTTTTGCTCACACATTTGTCATCCCATTTGCAAGCCTTCTTAAGCTGCTTGTTTTTCTTTACTATCCTTTTCCATAATCTCAGTTGAGTTAAATTATTTGACTCAATAATCAGTAAAATGTCTGCAATGAATAGCAGAATCATCACCATGTTATTGAAAACCTCAAATTCCATATTTCTTTTCTTTTGTTTTGTTTTCTCCTAGAAACAACTCCATGTTGTCTTTGTGTTGGTATTCTACTCATTAGTTCTGCTTCTTTGATTGTAAAAAGAATATTTGTTGAGTATGTTACTTGCCAACCTTTAGAGCAATCTAGTATACTTGTATCTGTCTTGACTTTGAACTTTGAATTCCACACACAACTACTTTCTACTTTGACTGCATATATGCATAGAAATCTTGAGTTTGAAAAGATATATCTTCTTCCTTGTTAGCATTCTTGGACTTGGATTTGCAATTGCTCTTATGTATAAATATGTATAATTAGTTTATTTGGTATTCTAATAATCCTCTTGTCCACTCAACTACTCACTTTTCTTAGGAAACTTTTAATTCTTTCATTGTGTTTTTTGTTCATTGTATGTAGTGGTGGTAATTGGGCGGGTTGGGTTGGATTTGGTTTGGGTTGAGTTTCAATCCAACCCATTTAACCCACCAACCCGTTAATGACTCAGTTATATAAAATTAAATGGGTTGGATTCAATCCAAACCTGCTTTAATCCAATCCAACCCGCCCAAACCCCTTAATCTTATATTTATGTACTTAAAATAAAAAAAAAAACTAACTCCTTTTTAACAAATAAGTTAGTCATAGCTTAGTGGTAATAATAGTTGCTATTTACACAAGTGGTGAAGGTTCAAATCAAATTACATGCATGTTATTTTTGTACAAGATATGTTCGGGTTTCGGATTTGACGAACCACATAGGTTCAAACCGGTCAGACCAACTTGAACTATCTAATTGGATTGTTTTCAAGATAATTACATCAAGTTCAAGAGTGGTTGAACCATTTAGATCCGGATCAGTCCGGTCGAACTAGACCCCGCCCAAACCGGTTCAATTTGATTGGACCAAACCCCAACCGAACCGGACCGGTTCAGTTCGGTTAGGTTAGCCCCGACCAGGCCGGTTCGATCTGGCTGAACCAGATCGGACCGGTTTAGCCAAATGGTGGATTGACTTGGGTCGACTCGTATTAGGTTAGTGCATGGATTTGGGGCCAAACCGATTGGGCAAAGCAAGCGGGGCGGTTTAGGGTTTGGACCCCACTCGTTCCAACCCATTTCGGATTCGGGTCGACCCGGATCAGCTTGTACCGGGTCGAGCCGTTTGTGTGAATTATGGCTGGACCGAACGACCCAAACTGGGCAAAGCAAGTAGTACTGAGCCATCTTGTATGAGGTCTATTTCAGATTCGAGTCGACCCGGATCAGTATATATTAGATTGGGTCAGACGACGTTGAACTAGTCTGGACTTGGGTAAAATTGATTTAGATTTATGAATTAGGTCAGACGACGTTGAACTAGTCAGACGACGTTGAACTAGTCAGTATATATGAATTAGGTCTTTTAATTCTTCCATGTGGTACGAGGTGGTTTTTGTGTTTTCTTTATTTTATCTTCTATGGCTAAGAGGTTTTCCAAGTACCATTGTCTGCCAAATGGTAGTAATCCTTCAATATCTATACTGAGTCTTTGTTCTTATTATTGTTTTTATTACTCTTACGCTGTTCTTACTATAATTGTTATTTTTTTGTTGTTAATTAAGATTTATATGATGTTAATTTGATTATAAAGCTGATGAAGTAATGGATTGGTAGCATTTGTGATGGATTGACATGCAAGGGGATTGGAGGTTTTTCATTATAATAACCCTAATTGCAAAACTATGCAACTGTATCCATCGATTTTGTTGCATTATGTAGGATAACAAAAAAAAAAAAAATATTTCAAAGGGGAGGCAGTGAAAAGGAGGTAAACGGGATGGTTAGGTCATCTGAGCTACTCCATTGATGATACTATGCATTCAAAATGCAACACACAAGAAGGGTCCACCATCCTATAAGTGTCTCAAATGCTTGCTAAGTTCTTCTTTTACTCAAGGAAGGTCCACCATCCTATACATTTACTACTTATTGAGGATGATATATGGAGGCTTCTATTTTTCTTTTTTTTGTCTAATTATTTACTACGGTCAGACGGTTCAACGCACCGGACCCCTGGCTGGTTCGGTCTCCGGATCTGTTTTAAAACCTTGATTGAAAGTGATGACCATGCCTGTCAAATTGTTAAGAAAATAACACATTTTAATCATCATCACTTGTGCTTGCTCAACACACATGGAGCTCAAGCTAATAAATAATTGTATGAATCCCTTTGTTCTTGATGAACATGATTGTGTGAATCTTGTTGGACACATTACTTTTAGAAAATGAGGACAAGTATTTTTGTAATAATCAGAGGACAACATAGAGATCTCTAGCTTGTATGTATGGTGGACCCTTGCAAATATGTCAAGTTTGGAAATGGACTCCCATTTCTTGATGTTGGGGGAGGGGAGGTTTCCTTAAGGTTGTTTGTTTTGAAAGAAAAGGTAAGAAAAGGAAGGGAAAGACAGGGAAATGTAACCTATACAAGGTTTATACATGTTTCTCTAAGATACTTTCCTAGAGAGGTAGGCGAAATTATATCTTAACAGCCATTGACTGACAGCCTCAACTACTCCAAGCACAAAGCATATTACAATTGTCCCCCTGAGATTGGAACCTTCCATTCTAATCGTTTTTTGTTAACCCCCAAGCAAGGTTTAAAATTTTGATATGCTTCTATGTGTATTGGTAGAAGTGTATTAGAACTTAGAAATATATGGTGATGGGATGGGATATCCATCACATGGATGCCCAAGTCTTGCGGAATGGATTGGGCGAATTTCAAAAATTTCTTCCATCTTTGTAGGGAATCGAATTCCCTGTATTTAGAAAAACATGTTTTTCAAGGATCAATCTTAAATCAAGAACCAAACCAGATCTGAACCAAAAGGAGTAGGAGGGAGGATGTACCTGATACAGAGAAGCAATATCTCCCAATGGGGGTGTTCACGCCCAAGGAAGGATCCAAAATCTGCTCCCACTGAAGATGACGCAGTGCAGGATGGAGCAGAATCACCAACGTTCTTCCAAAAGAACTTGACCCTTCGCAAGAATCAACTGGATGGCTTGTGAGTACAGCTCCAACCAATCTTTTCCCAAAAGACTGGAATCAAGATCAGATCTTGATTTCTCCCAAGAACTGGAGATCGAACTGAAGGGTGATGGCGGCGGCAAGAGAGAATTCGTAGGGTGCAGAAATCTCTCTTCTTGTGATTTTCAGCTCTGAAGAGAATTGAACATCAAATCACTAATAGTTACCGCCCCTTTCTTCTTTCATAATCTTAAAGGGATCAGCTCCTAATCCCATTAGGAGTTGCTAATCCAAATCATATTTGGATTAGAAGTCCCTTTAAGTGATAAGGGATAACCCTTATCTTATCTACAGATCAGATCAACCATCTCCTAATCTAATTAGGAGGCTTCCAGATCTAAATCTCATTTAGATCTTGGACTCTCTAAGTGGATAGGGTCTAGGCCCAATCCTATCAGCTGATCCATCTCAGAATTCGCCCCCTTTAATTGATTGATCAAATCAGCCCAGTTCGAAATGGGCTTAAGGCCCATTTAAGGTTATGTACTCACTTAGCCTTCCAAACTACTGCCCAGTTGGGCTTCCTTGTATGGCGTGGGACCCAAACATTGATCTACACATCAGCCACATGGGTTCAGCCCAGCCTTTGTTACAAGGCCTGGCCGAATACACTGTTATGGACAGTGCACCCCCTGAAACCCATCTTATGAGCTCTATGGGCCCAACACTTACCCTAAGTGGTCCCTGGGCCAAGCCACCTTGAAACACCCAGGGACTGTGGGCAGATGCAAGATTAGCCCATCAGGTATTATCCTTAATGGTCTTACACTTAACCTTTCAGCCCATAATGATCAAACACTGCTCGACATGGGAGGACCTCTCCCTTGACTACAAGGAACAGTGTTGCACTCTCTGCTTACATGGATCCCGAGAATTAAAACCTTTTGCAAATCATTTCGAAACCACAACATATATATATATATATATATATATATATCTTTATATAAATATATTTTGCAAAACAAAATCTCAACAATTGAAATCGGCTGCCGGCAGTGTTGGTTTCCATCAGAGAGAGTGCATCCCCGATCATTACCTTTGTCTGACAAAGGGGCTGATCCTGTCACTATGATCACCCACTCAGATGAATTCTCGGACTGTCCCAACATACCCAGGTTTTGACCCCCACTAAGGATCTCACTGATTGGTACATCAAAGACAGCCCAATCCGACACCTAGTGTTGTATCATAATCGAGTCTAGGGGTTAGGTGTAATTTTCTAGTTTTGCCCATCTATCTCCAAGGTCCAGGGCAATACTGGAAATCTGGTCCGGTTCAAAGGTTCTATTAATCATACACTGCATGTACTTCGGGTCTCACCCTAGTAGCTGAGACAAGCCACCCCAACAGTTGGCCGCACACCAGTGTCAGGCTTGGCAAGATAAACCTCCCCAGACTTACCCAATGGCTGTGAACATTCTAAACTAACACAAGTCTCATTAAGTGTCAAGTTTAAGGGTATTACACAGAAACACACCACAGGAACATGAATGAAATGTGTACTTTATTCATTTACAATAAATTCATAATGTACATAATTCTGATTGAAGCTAATGGCATACAACTGTCTAACAGCTCCCACTTGCACTTAGGTCCAATCTGGTATAAGCCGGAGTCCCATACATTCCACGTGTTTCTCGAACACTTTCTGTGTCAGTGGCATAGTCAATGGGTCTGTTACATTCTCTGCTGATGCTACATTCTGAATCAAGATATTCCCTCTACCAACAATCTCCCGGAGTATGCGGTATTTCCTCTCGATGTGCTTCGACTTCGAGTGGGCTCGTGGCTCCTTAGCCTGAGCAATCACTCCATTGTTGTCACACAACAATGGGATGGGTGATGTGCTGGACGGAATTACTCCCAATTCGTGAACAAACTTCTTCATCCACACGGCTTCCTTGGCAGCTTCATTTGCAGCAATGTATTCGGCCTCGGTTGTGGAGTCTACTGTGGACCCCTATTTGTGGCTTTTCCAGCAAACAACACACAATCCTATCGTGAAAACATATCCAGATGTAGACTTTCTATCATCCGGATCCGACTGGAAATCCACATCTGTATACCCTTGGATCTGTAGTGAACTTCCATCGAATACCAGCCAAAACTCTTTTGTCCTTCGAAGGTACTTAAGTATGCATTTCACAGCAGTCCAATGCTCCTGCCTTGGGTTGGCCTGGAATCTGCTTACTACACTCACTGCCTGGGCGATGTCAGGATGAGTGCACAGCATGGCATACATGATGCTCCCTACGGCTGAGGCATAGGGAATATCTTTCATGCTCTCAATCTCTTCAGAGGTCTGTGGAGACATCTTCTTGGAGAGATTGACTCCATGCCTGAAAGGAACATTTCCTTTCTTGGAGTTTTCCATGCTGTATTTCTTGACTATTTTGTCAATATAAGCAGATTGGATAATCCTATTATCCGCTTCGATCTATCTCTATAGAGTCGAAGACCTAGTATATAGGAGGCTTCTCCAAGGTCTTTCATGGAGAATTGCTGTGATAGCCATACTTTTATCGTAGTTAACATTCCCACATCATTCCCAATGAGTAGAATGTCATCTACATACAGAACCAAAAACGTAACCTTGTCACCACTGGTCTTCCTGTAAACACATGGTTATTTCGGATTTTGCTCAAAATCAAACTTTTTGACCGTAGAGTCAAATCGGATGTTCCAACTTCTAGAAGCTTGCTTGAGTCCATATATGGATCTATTCAACTTATAGACCATGTGTTCCTGACCCACAGCTACAAAACCTTGCGGTTGTTGCATATAGATATCTTCAGTAAGATCTCCATTCAGGAACGCATTTTTGACATCCATCTGCCAAATCTCATAGTCATAGTAAGCTGCTATAGCTAGCAGGATCCTAATGGATTTAAGCATGGCCATGGGCGAAAAGGTTTTCTCATAATCGATGCCTTCTTTCTGAGTGTATCCTTTCGCCACCAGACGAGCTTTGTAGGTCTCAACCCTGCCATTGGGGCCCTTCTTCCTCTTGTAGATCCATTTGCAACCAATTGCTTTTACCCCGGAGGGCGGATCCATTAGAGTCCAAACTCCATTGGTCTCCATTGAGTCCATCTCAGCTCTCATGGCATCTACCCATTTAAGGGAGTCTATGTCCAACATAGCTTCCGTATAAGTTACGAGATCCTCTTCACTAATCAAGGTTTCGACCAGGTAGCTATCCCGATCGTAACCAAAATGGACCAGTGGCCTGGACACCGGGGTAGATCTTCTAGGTTGGTCACTACCTGAAACTTGTGGGACACCTCCCGCTGCATCTGAGCTCTCCTCATCAAGAACAATTTCCTGACGAAGATTGTCCAGGATGTAGTCATTTTCCAAGAATTGTGCATTCCGACTGCAGAACACCTTCTGCTCATTTGGATCATAGAATAGGTAGCCCACTGAGCCCTTTGGGTAGCATACAAATAGGCAACGACTGGTCTTGGATTCCAATTTGTCCGGATTCGTTCTTTTAACGTGAGCCGGACAACCCCAAATCTTCAAGTGTCGTACACTTGGTTTCTTTCCGGTCCAAAGCTCATAGGGAGTCTTAGGAACCGATTTGGTTGGAACCCGGTTCAGCACGTATATCGCAGTCTCTAATGCGTATCCCCAAAAGGATGTGGGTAGCTCTGAATGGATGAGAAGTGACTGAACCATATCTAATAGGGTCCTATTCCTCCTCTTTGAAACACCGTTAAGTTGTGGTGTAGCAGGAGAAGCTAACTGTGATATTATCCCGTTTATCTTTAAGTAGTCCCTGAATTCGTTAGAGAGATATTCGTCGCCTTGATCTGATCGAAGGGACTTAATTTCTCTCCCTAACTGTTTCTCAACCTCTTGTCTGAACTCTTTGAACTTTTCAAAGGATTCAGACTTATGTCTCATTAGGTACACGTAACCATACCGAGAATAGTCATCAGTGAATGTAATGAAATACACGTGTTTGTTACGGGTCCTAACACTCAGGGGACCACATACATCAATATGTATAAGGTCAAGCGTGCCTGTACATCTTTTAGGCTTACCGTTAAATGGCCTCTTTGTCATCTTACTCTGAAGGCAAGGCTCACAAGTGGGAAGATCTTCTACAGTTAGAAAATCCAAAGGACCATCCTTTACCAGTCTTGTGATTCGGTCAATACCGGTATGGCCAAGTCGGTATTGCCACAGGCACGTGATACAGTTTGTATCACGTGCTCTTTTCTTGGGGATTTCGGCCGACGTAGTTTCGGCTATGTTAGTTTCTAGAGAAGGATGTAGAACATAGAGACCATTCTCCAGTTCCCCATATGCGATGAATTTATTGTTTCTTTTAATAGTAATCATATTACTGAAAAAGACAGAATATCCATTCGCACACAGTTTTGAGACAGAAATCAAATTTCTTCTAAGATTTTGCACAAAAAGACAATCTTTAAGTACAATATTTCCTTCTCTAAATTTTAATTCTACGGTGCCTATTGCTGTAGCTGCAACGCTTGCAGAAGTCCCTAAGTAGAGCATCACTTCTCCATCATTCAGCCTTCTGCTTACCTTGAACCCCTACAGTGAGTTACACGCATGAGTTGAAGCCCCGGAGTCAATGCACCAGGACGTAGAAGCCACCAATAAGTTAGTTTCTTTGACACAAGATTCGAAATTACCTTTCTTGGATTCCAGGTACTGAGGATAGTTCATCTTCCAGTGGCCGGTTTGTTTGCAGAAGTGACATGCATCTGGTGTCCTGTCCTTCTTCTGCTTCTTGGGCTTGGTAGTCTTCTTCTGATGCTTCTTTGCCTTCCTCTTTTTCTTGCCCGTTTTGTTAGCTTCAACAAGCATCACCACAGGCTCATCCTTCTTAAGTAAGTCCTCGGCCCTTTGCAACATATTGCTTAGGTCTTGGACGCTGACATTCAGCTTGTTCATATTGTAGTTTAATATGAACCCATTGAAGGAAGAGGGCAAGGAGTTCAGAATGGCATCTACTTGACTGCCAAGATCTAGCCCGGATCCAAGGGCTTCCAGCTCGTTAATGTATCCCATCATCCGAAGACAATGGTCGTGAACTTTCTGCCCCTTGGACATCTGAGCGGTCATGAACATTTTCAAGACTTTCTGCCGAGTAGAACGGTTCTGCTCTTTGTACATTGTTTTCAGACTATCCAATATGTCCATAGCAGCGGGTATGGAGTTTTTATCCTCCCAATCTTGGAATTCTCTCCTACGGGCTTCAAAAGCCCTATCACCTGGACGTTCCGGGGCAGGAGACTTGACTACCTTGTCCAATTTTTCAGATGTTAAAACCAGCATTAGGTTACAGTACCAGTCGGCATAGTTTGGGCCCTTAATCTTGTTGTTGTTAAGAAGCTTTGCAAATTGTCCGTTTGCCATTTTCTGATAAAACAACAAATAATAGTCCACAACCTTACTTGATTCATGTTCAAATCATAGACATGGATTTTAATCTATGTTCCATTCCCATTTGTTCATCTCTGAGTTTTCCCTTTTGCTCAGGGATGGAGACAGCGACTTGTCTCTGGAAATGTGGGAAACCACGTAGGGTGCATATAGCCAACTGTTTCAGCTGCAAAACCCCACCACCTTTCTGTGAAGGATCATATCCACTCATCATATGAGTTTTCCCTTTGGCCTCTGTCAGACATGGTTCAGAGTCGTTTTCAGGTAAACCTTTCTGTCCAGTGAGTGCTCACCCATCATATTCGTGAACGCCAAGGTACCGTGAGAGAGTTCCCATTTTCTGGTGAAGCCCCTCCCACATCGATCTATGACGCCCCTATCATCTTATGAAACACTTAGACAAGCCCAATAGCAAATGGATAGTCCATTTTCTGGTGCGTTTCCTCATTACTGAAGGACCCATCCTCATGCTAATGATGGAAGGCCTTTAGAGAGTTCATCACATGAATCTCCCTATCACGTGCACTCATATTTACTGGAGGGAACAAGAATTACGCCCTAATTTATTTTAGGTCAAACCAAAGTGGCTCCCACTGACTTTCATAAAGCCAGATTTCGGTGGGCCTAAATCGGCTAGGGTTCCACACGTAACCTCTTCAGGAGGTGTGGGGCCCACCATTGAGGGAGGTCATCCAATGACTAGGAGGGACACCATGGCAATGATTTGCATTCAGCCATGGTGTGCGCAAGAGCCACTATCGAATTTGCATGGGCCAAGCACTTATGGCCCATGAACGTAGCACATCACACATCCATACATCACATTCTGGGAGGAATTGATCCAATCAATTAATTATCTGTAAAAGCCCATTTGAAGCCCATTTTAATCCATAATATTAACAATTAATATCATCTAGGTATATGGGCTGAATTAGGGTTACCCAGTTCGACCCATATAGCATGTTCTTTTGAAGTGGGCTTTTGGCAGTTTTAAGTTTTAATCAATTTTAAAACTGGGCCTTACAGGTTGGGCCGAATTAAATATCCAATTAATTATCAATCCTTAGGCCCATTAAACAAAAATTAGGACTGATATACAGCCTTAATCGAACCCCAGATTCGGTCCAAACAATTTGAACCAATCTTGGTTCGAATGGGTCTAGGGTTTAATTTTTAATTAAATCTTTAATTCAAGAAAATAATATGAAATTAAAGAACTGATAAAAGAAACAAGAATCAGTCAATCCAGGGCTGTTCGTACAATCCATCCTGCAAAACAGAGGTTAGATCACAGAATGCAGTTTCATAAACTGCAAATCGTAGGTAGTGAATGTCCCATCTGCGAAATCTCCTTCCTTGCGCCGCCATATTCGATCCAAAAATAAAACGAATAGAAAACCTAATTTCTATTATAATTACATCAGATCGAATACCTAATACATTGAGTCTAAAAATAAAAATAAAAATTATTTACAGACCAAATGTAATGAATAAATCAAGAAACTGCAAATCTTGCAGGTTCTCTACGCAAACCAAGAATTCGATCTGCTCTTGTACGAACAACCCATAAATCAAGAAAATCATAAAGAACTATTCTAAACAATAATCAGATTTATATAAAATTAATTTCAGATTATTCGCTCATTGATTTTGGGAACAAATTTCCCGAAACCCATATCTGCGCAAATCGGGTAGAACACCTTCTGCCCATTTGCGCAGGTTCAGATCTGAATTAAATTGATTCAAGATTTGAACCATGGCTCTGATACCACTGATGGGATGGGATATCCATCACATGGACGCCCAAGTCTTGTGGAATGGATTGGGCAAATTTCAAAAATTTCTTCCATCTTTGCAGGGAATCGAATTCCTTGTATTTAGAAAAACATGTTTTTCAAGGATCAATCTTAAATCAAGAACCAAACCAGATCTGAACCAAAAGGAGTAGGAGGGAGGATGTACCTGATACAGAGAAGCAATATCTCCCAATGGGGGTGTTCACGCCCAAGGAAGGATCCAAAATCTGCTCCCACTGAAGATGACGCAGTGCAGGATGATGCATAATCAACAACGTTCTTCCAAAAGAACTTGACCCTTCGCAAGAATCAACTGGATGGCTTGTGAGTACAGCTCCAACCAATCTTTTCCCAAAAGATTGGAATCAATATCAGATCTTGATTTCTCCCAAGAACTGGAGATCGAACTGAAGGGATCTGGCGGCGGCAGGAAGGAGGCGGCAAGAGAGAATTCATAGGGTGCAGAAATCTCTCTTCTTGTGATTTTCAGCTCTGAAGAGAATTGAACATCAAATCACTAACAGTTGCCGCCCCTTTCTTCTTTCATAATCTTAAAGGGATCAGCTCCTAATCCCATTAGGAGTTGCTAATCCAAATCATATTTGGATTAGAAGTCCCTTTAAGTGATAAGGGATAACCCTTATCTTATCTACAGATCAGATCAACCATCTCCTAATCTAATTAGGAGGCTTCCAGATCTAAATCTCATTTAGATCTTGGACTCTCTAAGTGGATAGGGTCTAGGCCCAATCCTATCAGCTGATCCATCTCAGAATTCGCCCCCTTTAATTGATTGATCAAATCAGCCCAGTTCAAAATGGGCTTAAGGCCCATTTAAGGTTATGTACTCACTTAGCCTTCCAAACTGCTGCCCAGTTGGGCTTCCTTGTATGGCGTGGGACCCAAACATTGATCTACACATCAGCCACATGGGTTCAGCCCAGCCTTTGTTACAAGGCCTGGCCGAATACACTGTTATGGACAGTGCACCCCCTGAAACCCATCTTATGAGCTCTATGGGCCCAACACTTACCCTAAGTGGTCCCTGGGCCAAGCCACCTTGAAACACCCAGGGACTGTGGGCAGATGCAAGATTAGCCCATCAGGTATTATCCTTAATGGTCTTACACTTAACCTTTCAGCCCATAATGATCAAACACTGCTCGACATGGGAGGACCTCTCCCTTGACTACAAGGAACAGTGTTGCACTCTCTGCTTACATGGATCCCGAGAATTAAAACCTTTTGCAAATCATTTCGAAACCATAACACACACACACACACATATATATATAAATATATATTTTGCAAAACAAAATCTCAACAATTGAAATCGGCTGCCGGCAGTGTTGGTTTCCATCAGAGAGAGTGCATCCCCGATCATTACCTTTGTCTGACAAAGGGGCTGATCCTGTCACTATGATCACCCACTCAGATGAATTCTCGGACTGTCCCTACATACCCAGGTTTTGACCCCCACTAAGGATCTCACTGATTGGTACATCAAAGACAGCCCAATCCGACACCTAGTGTTGTATCATAATCGAGTCTAGGGGTTAGGTGTAATTTTCCAGTTTTGCCCATCTATCTCCAAGGTCCAGGGCAATACTGGAAATCTGGTCCAGTTTAAAGGTTCTATTAATCATACACTGCATGTACTTCGGGTCTCACCCTGGTAGCTGAGACAAGCCACCCCAACAGTTGGCCGCACACCAGTGTCAACTTTCGCAGGATAAATCTCCCCAGACTTACCCAATGGCTGTGAATATTCTAAACTAACACAAGTCTCATTAAGTGTCAAGTTTAAGGGTATTACACAGAAACACACCACAGGAACATGAATGAAATGTGTACTTTATTCATTTACAATAAATTCATAATATACATAATTCTGATTGAAGCTAAGGGCATACAACTGTCTAAGACATGGAAATACTTTTTTTTTCAAAATTTAGTTTGAGAGTTAAAAAATAATTTTTTTATTGAAAAATGGCATATCGGGACTCAAAAGATATAATACGATACCTAATACAGAATATATTGTATCGAAATTTTGAACCTTACCCCCAAGGCCTCAACCTGGTTAGACTATCTTCTATTACTATGCTGTTAGCTGACTTGGGAATCTGAATGGATGAGATAGCCAATGCTTCTCTTGTTTGACATTTTTAGCCCCAAGATCCTTGAGCCTTGTAGAAACCATCTAGTATGTATTTGGTTCCGTTTATGTTTATTGAATAAACGTTTGTACTTTATTTGTTAGTAAAACCAAAAAATGCAATAATTGCAACCATTTATGACAAATAGGTGCCATTAGGCACCACTAAGCGCCACATCAGCGTAACAATGAATAAACGCCTAGCTGTTTGTGGAAGCTTTAAAAAATAACTTCCACAAATGCCTGACATGCACAAAAACCAAAATTCACTTTTTATATTTTCGATGCATGCAAAAAAACAAGAGAGAGAAAATACTGAAATGGCACCTATGTGGCATAAACATTTACTGAATAAACGTAAACGAAACCAAACACCCTCCTAAGCCACTTCAGTCTCTCCCCCATGTAAATCTTATTCCAGAATAAAAGGGCTAACGTTTCTGCCATTGGAGAGCTAAAATTCCAGCTTGACCCAAATAGCTAATTAAACAATATATTGTCATTGATATCTGTGAAAACTCTTATTCCTGAATCCTGATCGGCCTGGGTTTCCAAGAGAGCTGCGATGAATATTCAGCTTAACGTCTCCTTGTTCAGGTACTACCCATAGCATGGAATTGATCAGTCTTATAGATGCTGCAGCTGGTTCTTTCCATTTAGCTGACTGTGTAGTTGGCAATCTGGCAAAACCATAAGACTGTTGGGTTTAGTATGTTATGAATATGCTGAAAGGCATAATAAAACATTTTTTTGGAGCCAAGGGCACCATAAGAAATAATAATTTTTCGTGTTATTGTGGACACTAGGCTATTTCAAGAGTTGCAAGTGTTCTTCAAACACTAAGTAGGTGTTTGGCATTGATGCCGTTTTCTGAGAAAATGGTGCCACGTAGGTATCACATCAGAGAAAGTGGTGCTTCAAATAATACCTTTTTGTTTGGTACTGTTTTTTTAAAAAAAATGTTACTCCAAATCATGCCTTAGAAATCAGGAAAGTGTGGTCTGGAGCAACGCCAAATTCAATATTTTATAAGAAAATGGCACATTATTGCCAGCAGTACAATGATGTGGCATAATCTTGAACATTGCATAATAAAGATCGGCACTGATATCAAACAAAACCAGTGCTGTTTTCTCAGAGAAAACAGTGCGATGTTACACCTAAGATTTTTTTTTTTTTTTTTTATTTTGAACCATAATTTTTTTCTGAAAGTTTATTTCTTTTATATTAAATATAACAATTTGATGGGGATGAAATTTACTAGAACTTAGCCACTATTGTTGGCTTCATGTAGACTTGTAGTAGGCTCCATGTAGCTCCATCAAAGAAATGATAAGATTCCAATCTCAAATAATATATGCACCTGGCAAATCCAACTCTTGTAGGTAGGGTTTGATATTGGGCCAATCAAGATATATTGCGTCAGACTAAGAGGACCATCAATTTTCTGCTACAGCCTACAAGTAGACAGAATTAGACGTGAGGTATGTCATCCACAACCATACTTCCACCACTTGATTGATTTTGAGCAATGAAATCAATTTAACCTCTTTCAAGAGGTGCAGCTCAAAAAGTCACACTAGAAGGCTTGATCTGGTAAATTCGTGGCGTGGAGTCCTTTGATTGATGATAGGTGAAAGATTTGATCTTTAGTGCAGTAATTTAAGTGACAAATAATATATCCGCCAAACAGAAATATCTCCTTGGACTTGTCAAAATATGTTTCTGGGTTTCTTCTCTGTATTCTGCCATGCAAATGTTATAGAAAATTCAATCAATGCTTCTATTTTGCAGTTTTCAATCACATACTCCAAAATGTGTATGGTGGATGATAGACTAGACACTAATGTTCTGTACTTCTTGTCTGTGCAAAATGCAAACTGCAAGACCATGAACCCAACTAAGCATATGTTTGGCATCCATGCTGCAGATACAGCACCATTTTCTCAGAAAAAGGTGCTGCTGATGTATGGGTTGGAAGCGCCATTTTCTCAGAAAGCGTTTTTTTTTTGTTTGAAACCGTTGCTGCCAGGTAGAACGTTTTCTGGAGCAACAGCAACTTTTTTTGTTTGATACCAATGCTTCAGGAAACGTTTTCAGCACTGGTATTATCCGGTGCCACATCACTGCCACCTCAGATCCCTGTTGGCAGCAATGAGCTGCAGCTCCAGGAAACGCACGATTCTGCATTGCTCCAAGCCATGCCTTCCTGATTTTTAAGGCGTGGCTTGGAACACCGTTTTCTATGGAAAAACGGTTCCAAACAAACGCCCGTTTCCTGAAGCACTGTTTTTTCCAATGTGGTGCTGATGTGGCACCGTTTTCTGGAGCAACGGCAATGATGCCAAACAGACGCTAAATGTGTCGTTTTAGTGCCACTTAATTGCCATGAACTCTCTCAACTATGGTCCTACATTAAATGCTATGAACAACTTCATCCAAGTTCTTTCAAACCACAATATAGTATTATCCAGAAAATATCTAGTATATGTTTGGCATCGATGCTGCAGATACAGCACTGTTTTCTAATGAGAAAACGGTGCTGCTGATGTGTTTTTTTCGTTTGGAAACGTTGCTGCCAGGTAGGACGTTTCCTGGAGCAACAACAACATTTTATGTTATTGGTACCAATGCTCTATCCAGTGCCACGTCATGTCCCTATCACTGCCACCTCATGCCCCTATTGGCAGCAATGAGCTGCAGTTCCAGGAAATACCAAATTCGGCATCACTCCAAGCCATGTGTTCCCGATTTCTAAAGCGTGGCTTGGAATACCATTTTTTAATGAAAAAACGATTCCAAACAAACATGTGTTTCCTGGAGTACCGTTTTCTTTGATATGATACTGATGTGTCGCCGTTTTCTGGAGCAACGGCATCAATGCCAAACAGACGCCTAAGGTGCCCATCTAGGTTGAGCGTCACAAGTATTCAGTGTTTGTTTATCTGGTTCAGAAAGATACCATAAAAGAACCACTCCATTGTTTTTGTTGAGGGACGGTAGATCTTGGTCCATCCTTTCCTCTGTATTGATTTAATAAAACAATGTCCTATGCTTATATGGTTTAATATTTCTGAAACTGATCAAGTATAAGAAGACACTCATTAAGTTGGTTATTAGCAATAGACTTTCTTTGAAGATATTGCATTTATATATGAATCAATGTGAAAATTACATCAGCACCCACGACACCCAAGGTACTGTACAATGGAATTATATACAACAAGAAACTTGCAAAAAGATTAATCGTAAGCAAAGAGACTATCAACATCCGAATGTTGTATGGAACCTCCTCAAATGCTTGTGTACTGACAACAACGAATAAAGAATACTTTTGGTTCTCCTTGATAGCACTTCCTCGATAGTGACTCTGTTTTCAAATATACGTGCTTTCCTTTCACCCCATATCGACTAAAATACAACTAATGGGTCATATCCCAGAACCCAGATTACTTTTCCTCAGCTCCTTCAAATACCATCCAAGAAAGGAAGCTTCCACTGTTTCTAAGAAGCAACATTCCACACCAAAAATCTCCAGGAACTTGGCCCACAACTTGGGGTGATTTGATGATTCTGTACCTTCAGCTTTAAATACTTCTTTAAAGCTGCCTTCCATGCTGAAATGAAAC
The DNA here is from genome assembly GCF_055504915.1 of Nelumbo nucifera. Classification (NCBI taxonomy): domain Eukaryota; kingdom Viridiplantae; phylum Streptophyta; class Magnoliopsida; order Proteales; family Nelumbonaceae; genus Nelumbo; species Nelumbo nucifera. Next base: position 63,321,001 of record NC_142649.1, read on the forward strand.
TAAAATTTAATAGCGGCAATGATCAGGATTATTTACAGAGTTTTCATTTCTGTACTCCAAATTCCAGGCTTCTAGCTCTCAAAGCAGTGCTGTAACTCTCATAGAACTGCATTAAATGGATAAGTAATCAGTTCTTCTGCATGATACTATGATTGTCAAAATAATAAGGCTAAAATGTAAGTTAATAGTATGGATCAAATGATGTGTTTATTTCAGATTTGGTGTATCAACAAGTGTTACACAACTTATTTCAAGCAGATCCAGACTCTTTTCTGAGACCTATAGTAGACCAAATTTGATGGTAGGGCTAACTGATAGTGATCCAGTCCTAGAACTAGGTTTTTAAATGGCAAGTCACCCAAAATGTAAAGTGTAAACCTGCTCAAAGACTTATTAAACTATCATAAAAATGGGTATTGCACTATTAAAATTTTAAGGTTTTAGGTTTATATTGACATAAGGGGCCATTACTTGGTGTAATGGTAAAACCTTTGGCTTGCAAGCATGAGAATGCGAGTTCAATTCTGAGAGTGGCCACTTTGTGCAAAACAAATGCCAAAGGTTAGGACCGTACCCAGTCTACCTCTCCCAGGACCCTGGATAGCTGGGACTGACATTTGGTAATGGCCATTTTTAGGTTTATATTGACATAAAACAGGTTCAAATTTTAAAGCATGTTTTATAAGCTGTTTCTATTTTTTGGATTTTATTCCCTTTGGGTGGTTTGAGCAAATGACTGCCAATAAGACTGGTGAACCATGATCCTGTAGCCTCAGTGGGTTGATGTCCAGTCCTGAGGGTTGCAGAATTCTGGTTAATGGTTACAAGTTAGAATATCAACAGTACTCCACAAACAAGAAACCGAATGCAAATAGTAACTGTAACAAGCATAGTTTCTGAGAATCATGATTCAATAAGCAAATGAAAACTATCTCAGTAATGAAACTGATTGACTAAAATCTTTCTTTTCATTTTTTTTCTTTATTTCTACTTTGAATCTATGATAACAAGCATCAGATTATGTTCCCAGTAAAGAATGCTGGCCACCTCAAATTGTTCATAAACATGTAGATAATAATAAGGTCAGGGTATTACCTTGTCAAACTCAAGTGTATCTCCCCGTGCTTTCTTCATTTCAACTACAAATAGTGAAGGCGAGACCTCAAAGACCTAGAAATAAATCGCTAGTGTTATTACTAGGCAAAAAATTGGTATCACTAGTAAGATATTTATTGTCCGTTTGGTTTGTAGTCGGAATCGGAATCGGAATGGTCTATTCCCATAGTCTGTTTGGTTCAAATAGGAATGGGAATGGGAATTAAAATCAGCAGGAATGGGATTTCATTCCCAAGGGGCAGGGAATGGCCATTCCCTCAAATGGGGGAATGCCATTCCAGCAGGAATTGGAATGGGATTCGGATTCCACCCAACCAAACAGTTGGAATCGGAATAGCCCATTCCGAGACCCCTATTCCTGTGAACCAAACAGGGCCTTAGAATGCCTCCCCAATTCATGCGAATTAGAAGAGTAACTGTAGCTTTGCAGTTGATAAATATATCAGACAGTTGCAAAAATATTTGCCTCAAATTACAATGAATTCCAAGATATTAGGTATTTTGATATTAGTTGATAGAGATGGTGGTTAATAAATAAAAAAAAGACACTCTAAATTTTCTAAAAGTAGAAATTTTGAATGAACATTATTTGGGATATTACCTAGATATTAACTACTTAAAGATATTTGATCTTACTAATCATGAAAGGCCAACTTTTCATTGAAGAGACAATCACTTTTTTTATCTGAAGGAATTAACATGAATCTGGACTATTTAAGAGGTTCTACAATGATAACCATTTAAGAAGATCCTCCACCTACCTCTGTGCAGATGGAGAGAAGGCCTCTTTGACCCATGTCACATCCTTCCAACTGCATCTGCAAGCGTCAGACATAGAACATTAGAGTAGTTCAGATAAAGTGCAATATATAGCTTAGAGCTGTTTCTCTAGCTGAATGGAAAATATTTTTTTGGTAGGCTAATCCAAATATAACTGCTAGACATAAACCCACCCACACAATCTGGAGTCTTGTGCCCTTGACTGACTGACAGATAGATATAATCTACAGTGCTTCATAAGGCATGAGATATGAGCCTTAATGGATTAATCCAAATGTGCATACCTTCTTCATAAATAAATAACAAAAGAGAAATTGTAAAAGAAACGAAAGAAAACATGCATTTGTTGTATAAATATATTTTGGAAAAAGTTTCTATGATTACACAAATATTTGTAAACCTCTTTTGGCATTTGTTCACTTAAAAAAGTTAATATGTTTATCCTAGTTGTATTAAAGTTACTGTTTTTCTTTAGTTTTAAGTTTCTTTATTGTCTTTAAAGTGTATACCTCAGTCACTCAGTGTTGATGTTTGTACGAAGGGCATGTATTATGTGCAATATTCACCTCAGTCCACATCTTGTTCAAGATTAATAACATTACATAGAACTATATACTAGCACCTAAGTGTGATCCAAGTTACACTTTTAAATTGCCAAAAAAAAAGTTGCACTTTTAAATTGGACAATAAAATCCATTCAGAATATATGAACACTGAAAAATCCAATTTCAAAATGCATGTTTCAGCTCTTATGCTTTGGAAACTTTTGCACTCACCATGTAATCAAGTCTCTTGACATTAAAACCTAGTGGCTTTGCGCTCTCCTCCATTTTTTCCATGATTTCTGATGCCGAGCATCTCAGGGCGAATCTCATCTCTCGCTTTCCACCCTAAAATGATGCAGAAAATTAATTTAGCAGTGTAGTGAAGACATTCACCATTGCCTAGGTAACTTAGCCTTTTTAGTTGAGGCATTGAATTGGCAATAACAACTAAGTTATGTTACTCAAGCAGAGACCTACCAAAATTTCTCACTATTTTCAATGAAATACCATAAAAATCCCATACTGGTCATTTCTAATTGATGCCATAACATCAAAGCAGCAAAAAAGCACCTGTTCCTTTTCAAAAAGGCCAGAGAGATTAAGCCCTTCTGATAGTGAGATTATGTCGAAAGCATTCAAGACTGATGGTTTCCGCTTTTTTGGTTCCTTTTGCTCTGATGCTATGTCATCCTGGTACATAAAAGCAGGTCATGCTTCATCAGATTCTTGTTTCTGAATGAACAGCTGAACAATTAGAGACATGCTATTTTGGTTGGAAATTTAGGATGAAACCAATCTCACATAAACAAAAAAAATATTACATCCTTATCTTTAGTTATTTGTAACCTTGCATTACCTAACTAACAACTTAGATAATCCAACAGTGGTTACAAGAAACAGTATAATAGCAGATTGATTACAAAATGTTGATTTAAACTGAAGACAGTTCATTACCCGTCTGGTGTGATTAAGCCCTAAGTCTTCAAAACATTCGAAGTCCAACTTAATCTTCATGGAGATTCCTTTTTCTTTCTGAAAACCATCAAGATGGTTGTTGTTCATAGATCAGATTGCATTAAGCTAATCCTAGCAGATGAAATACAATATAGCCCCTGCTATTTTATAGGCTTTGATCCATATAACTACATAACAATATTCTTAAAATGCAGGCATGAAGTTAGGTGCTAGGATCTACTAATGCATGAGACGTAAGCCTTGTCAGTCATTATTTCAAGAAAGAACATGAACTAAGATGAGAGGTAAAGTGTAGAATTGTGCAATATAAGGGCTACAATTTTATAGAATAATGTATGAATGAATTACTCATAATATGATAAAGGAATACCAAGTAATATTTTTCTTAAAACTATTTCTAGGCAATTAGAAAGCTCTTGATACAAATGAAAAGTTCATAGGGGTTTTGGAAACCTTAATTATTTATACAACTAAAAATGCAGATCGGGAAATTTTTGCTCATTTCATTTTTGTGATGAGAACCGGACTTCATTCAATTAATGTATTCAAAACATGATATTGACATAAAACACCTAAAAGTGTGACTAATGTGCATTATACTTCTAGGCATGAACCTCAAGGTTGATCCTTGGGATATTTTCCTTATGCTTCGCCTTGAAGTAAGACCTACATGCCTTCTAAAACATTGCTTCATAATATAACAAGTGAATTGAAACTTGTTTTTTGTAAATGGGCTGAGGACAGTATCTAATAGCAAATGTGATGATTCAAATCAAATTAAGACAAAATACATAATGAGAACTACCAACAGTTTGAGCCAATAGAATCATCCAAATTAAGGGCATGGCTAAAGCTAATAGGCAGAATAGATTCATGTCCAGTGATTACATTTATTAGATATATGTACAGAAAGCCTAAAAGATACTTACACTTGAATTGCTGAAGAGTAAATCAGTTTCACTTGAGACCACAGCCTTCTGATCCTCAAATCTGACAGGTTTGTAACCTTTCTTGAACCATGAGCACTCCAACACATGGGAGATGGAAATCCTCTAAAAGAAGAGAATAGAGAATTTTCAGAATCCATTTAAACAAAGAGACACTTGATTAAATAGGCCTATCATATGAGGTGTTGAAAAGAAATTGGCACACATGTCTGGACAAGGAGAGCTCGTCAACAGCTCAGACCACCTAGAAGAAAGTAACCGTTTAACCTGATGCCAGGAAACAAATGAACTATATTTCTCTAGAAAGTTAGCCAAAGTGGGTGATAATCTTTAGTATTAGTTCTGACAAAAAATATGCTCATTGCAGGTCATGGAGCCTCTAAGGCCACTGTGCACCTAAAATCTTATTTAATTAATCAAAAGGGAGATGGGAAATAAGAAAATTTAAAAATAGGAACAAAGGAAAATGAGCAACACATTTTTTTAATAGGTAGAAAAGAAACAAAGGGTTGTGTGAGGTTATACCTTCTCTGGGTCTGGCTCAAGAATTCTATTAATCAACATTCGAGCTTCCGAAGAAAACCAATAAGGACAAGTGAAATCTGCCTTGCATATCTGCAGAAAATAAAGTAATGAGTCAACAATATGTCCAAAATGATTCCTAATGTTAACATTGACCCTTATAACCTAAATATACTTGGCATGAGCTTATGATCCAGAGACCTTAAAATTCAGTAAGGGGGCTTCAATGATTTCCAAGTAGCTTAAGAAAATAGCCCTCCATATCAATCTATTTATCGTTATATGTTAGCCATTGAAGTCGCTTCTTTATCTTATCTTAAGTAGATGCATAAGTCTATATTTAAATTCTATGTACCTTGCTTCAGTGAATAAAAAGAAAAACAAAGCATCATCTCCTACACGAGGAGAAACATTTCTGAGCATGGAAGTCATCCTTTTTCTCCTAAAAGTGAGGCATACAGTGAGGTTTGGGGCTAATCATTTGATGATTCTACCATGAAAACCTACTTTTCCTTGTTAGTTAGCTTCAATTTACCAAATGACTGAAAAAGAAAAAAGGAAGATATTGACAAAGCTAGTAAATAATGGTTAAATTCAAATAGAAGACAACTGACAAAGTTTCGTAGGACACTACTACTGTTTCAGGGCTCCAATCATTGAAACAATATCAGGGTGTTGTATCAGGATTTTTGTCCCCTGATTTCTTAGGACTATATTCTATTAAGCTAGAACTTGGTAAGCACACCATCAACCTTTACAGATCATGGATTGTCACCTTATTATAGAGGTTTGAAAGACTTGGCTCATCAAATGGAAGATATCCAGCCATAAGAACAAAAAGCACAACTCCACACGACCACAGGTCAGCCTTGGCTCCATCATATCCCCTGTCATCTATTACCTGCTTAATTAAAAAAAAAAAGTGGGTTATATTTCCTTCCCTCTAATGATTAGCCAAGTAAATTCCAATGTTAAAAGAAGAGTACCTCTGGAGCAACATAATTTGGAGTGCCACAAGTCGTGTACAATAGTCCGTCTTCCTGATATTTTGTGAACATATCAATGTAAAGTTCTCAATAACAAAAACAACCACATTGCTTTCCAGTAATTTGTTATGTTCTTGGGGAATCTACAGTGAAGTGTGTGAAACATCTCTTTTTAGTGTGTTATATGTAAAAAGTAAGGTAACCATCTCCACTTTGGAGTTTGGACACTTTTGCACCATGGGAATTGACTTCTCAAAGCAATGTTATTTGAAGATGCAATTACATGATATCATGCTTGAGGGCAGAACTGTCTATAATCTTGCATAATATATGTAAACCAGAAGCAAACATGATTTACCATTTTTCAGAATTAAAAAAAAAAACATTGATTGCATACCCTTATTTGCTGAGGTGAAGCACTTAGACCAAAATCAGAGATCTTCAAATTGCAGTCCTCATCGAGTAGGAGGTTTTCCAACTGCAGAAAAATTACATGGGTTGGTACATCCTTTTCTTTTAGGACAAAAGGTATAAACTAAAAAACAAAAGGAAAGGGGCCAGGACGCCCAATTACAAGGCCTGATAATATACAGAAAAGGCTTGAATAACATTAACTAGCTCAGAAAATGATAAAGCTAATAGGAGATTCAGTAACTCTATATAATTACTTGGATCACTAGATTCTTATGAGAGAAAGACAACCTTATTAGGAAAATTGGAAGCCACAAGAAGGCAATTACATTAACTCCAGGATCTGTAGAAAGTGCGAGAGAATGCAATGTGGTGAGTTAAATGGGTGAAGCATCCAGCCCAGCATTTACTGGAACAGGTCCAATGTGACCCTTACTGTGGTGGCAGGGTTTAGTTTCCAGATCATGAACCTGTGTTGGATTTGGATGGTGTCAGATTTTACTAAGCCAACCAGTCAGGCCATTATATCCACTATCCAGTTAATAGGACAAAAATGAATTGAGTGGGTTTCATATTGTTGATCCTTTCATTTATTGTCTCTCCTGTCTTAGTCATCCATGTTCTTGCTAAAAATCCACATGCCTGTCTGGTTAGAGCCAGGTTTAGGTTTATCAGGATCATAGTTGGTTTCACCCCAACCTCTAATGAAGCAGATCCATTACCATTTCCTAGAAAGGGATCCCAGAACATACACAGCTCAAAAAAGCTATTTCTTTGGGAGAGGGGAGAGTAACTATGGGATATTGGTCCATACCTTTAAATCTCTATGGTAGACTCCCTTACTGTGGCAATAATCAACAGCACTAATAAGTTGTTGGAAGTATTTCCTGGCTTCATCTTCTCTTAGTTTGCCCTGCTTGGACTGCATCCATCAAAATAACCACCTTGTTAGCAATGTTAAAGCTTCTTCAATGTGGGCAATGTGACAAACGATAGATTCTTCTTTAAATTGACTCAAATTAACTAGGAGAAGGAATGCCAAACTCAAATATGTTTAGGGTCTAAACCATCTTTAGAGAATATTTAGGCAAAGATATACAGATGGAAGGATATCCAGACAGGTTAATAAACATTCATGGGAACACAAAGAAAAATAAATATTGGAGCTATAAAGTTTGTAAATCATATATGTGCCACATTTGCAGTCAAGGAAATGACTATAATTGTACATAATTTTGTTTTTCCATTCTCTCCAACTTCATGTTCATTCTTTTATCATCATCATCATCATCCATCAGTCATATATGAGAACAGGTCCGCTAGTAAGGTCATTTAGATAAGGAATCTCAAATGGTACAGGAGTCTTCTGCATGGCATGTATGATGTATTGTACAGCAAATGTACATGTTGAAAAGTTGATATTTTGGAAGTGTGAAGGTGATAAAAATAACAAGGCACCCTGCTATATCATTTTTTGACCCTACAAAAACAATGCTTTCTTTCTTTCTTTTTCTGTTTTCTTTTTAGTGATGAATTATCTAATTAATAAGAACATCTTTTTAGATGTCCTAGGCTTTTTTTCGGTAGGTCCTATGACTTGGGTTTATGAACTATTAGTTCCTTCTTTTTATTGATTATTATGTTATCCATGTAAATGGCACATTCAAAATACATGTGGTAGGTAACTGTTTTCAATAACAGAGGCTATTAATGTTCTAACGTTACACTCTTGATTAGTTTTCTGAAGTCAAAATATCACATTACGCTTTCTCTAAAAATTTATAACGGAGTAAATTTCCACACTATGTTCGGTAATAACAAGTCAATTAATACCAATTAATAAATTAAAACTGAAACCACCCTAATTTTGACTGATTGAAACAAAGAAAATAAAAACCATCGAAAGGGTTAAAAATCAGACAAATTCATTCTAAGAAGGTAATCAAAAGGAAAAGTCATGTGAGATTTACTGTTGGTTTACTTGTAGTATACAAGACAATAGAAGATGTTGGGTTTTTATCTTGGGAATTTATTCATGAATAAAGAGAATTGTACGTAAATCGATCAATCAATAAATATAAATAAAAAGATTGCAGCACCCTTATGAGTCTGACTTACAACTTTGGTGAGAAGTTCTCCCCCTGTGACGTACTCCATAACGAAGTATATCTTCGTTTTGCTAGCCATCACCTGCAAATATATCCATCAGAAGATATAAAAAAAAACGTAGAGGTTATTAGGTAAATCAATCTGAAAAAGGCAATTCAAAGTGAGAGAAGAAAAATGAAAAGAATCAAAAGGAAAACTAACCTCAAAAAGATGAACGACATTAGGGTGTCTCACTAATTTCATAATAGAAATCTCCCTTTTGATCTGAAAAAGGAAAGCAACAGTTATTCAAAGCAACCCAAAGCGAACCAACAGGGAACTAGAAGTAATTACCATATAAACCCACTACCGGTTCCGACTAACAAAACAGAGACAGAAAGAGGTACTAGAGCTAACCTGATCAGTCATCTTCTCCTTCACCACTCGATCCTTGTTAAGAACCTTGATGGCTCGCTTCTCCCCAGTCTCTACATCCCTGGCCAAATAGACTTTTCCGAACGACCCTCGCCCAAGAACACTTCCAAACTCATACTTCCCGACTCGGTTGAGCTGCTTCATATTCAAACCCCCTGTTATTTCTCCTAACTAGAGCTCATTCTCAAGTCTTAACCCCCCCCCCTTTACAATATATAATATAACGTAGGTGTAGAAGAAGAAAACGATGAACGGAATCCCTGATGAGCTTATCCTCTCAATGCATTAATCACTGCTCACTGTAGGATCGTGAAAACGGTCAGGGGGGAGACCGTAGATTGGAGAGGCAACAGGAGAATACCAAACCATGTCTATGATGGCCAGAACGCTCTTGGAATTTGTGACATGAAAACTGGTTTAAGAATTAAGATCAAGAAGGTGTCTTTTTAAAAATTAAAAATAGAAAAAAAAGCGCCAAATTTGGATACGTGGTGTTCTCGGGACAACCCTGCCCACAACGCATCAAATCCATGAATACGTTTCTTATCCTTTTCATTGGACTGTGGAAACTAGAACGGAAAGATGAGAAAAAGAGGAAAAATAACTGTCGAAATGAACAAAACAAGGTATTAAGTGGGACCGTTGCAGGTTTTCTTGCTGACCCACCTCACCTCCCACCTGCATCGATCGACCTTTTGCCGGAGGAAGCTAACGGGAAGCTTCCAATTTTAAAAGACAGAAAAAAAAAGAAGAAAAATTAAAATGGAAAGAGGTGGCAGCTTGCTGATTGAACCAGTGAAATCCTCACCTACACGTATGATCAAGTTTATGTGGGTTTTGCTTATATGTTGATGCGGGCACGCAGAATTGAAGTATCTGTTTTTATCTAAATCCATGGCGTCTTCTTCAGTCACCTGCAGGCTTCTACTACTACACCATGTGGAGAAGAGATCCTTCGACTTCGAGGCGACGAGGAGGCCCTTCCCGACTTTCCTTTTTGTCTTGTAGGAATCGTTTATTTTGTTTCATTTGGAATACTACAACATGTGGCGGGAAACGTGCGATGTACGGACTTTTATTAAGTAACAAGAAGCTAAAGAATAGAAATATATAAGAATATATATAATTTTTTCGATTTTCAGTAATTTTTTAATCTGATTAATTACGACAGTTTTGGTTTGACCATTTGTAAATTGAATAAAACTGAACTGATACAATCATGGATATATATATTAATAGTTTATATTTTAAATTTTATATTTCTTAATCTAAAATATTTTATATTATAAATTTAATTTTTTTTAATTTATTTTTTAATAATATCATAGTAATTTATTAAATTTCATTTTAATTTTTAAGCTTAAATATTTTGAACAAACAAACCAAATCGAAAATAGACCCAAACCGATACAACTCGAGTTGATGGGTTTTCACTAATGGTCAGTCAATTTTGGATGACAGACCCCCGACCTAACCAAGTTGATTTGGTAGGCAAAACAACTTGCAGTCGAACTGAACCAATCCTTGAAAACTTCTAATTTCAGATAAATTAATAGTTTAATTTCTAACAATTATTAAAAATTTATAGCAAAAATATACAATTATTGGAAATAAATTTATAATGAAAATAATAAATACTGAAAATATATTAAATTAGTCAAAAAATAGTGTAATCTCAAATAATGGTTTAATCTCTAATAAATATTAATCAATAAATTATAAAAATAAATTTATAACAAAAATACAATAAATTAAATTTCAAAAGTTAAATAATAGTTGTTTAATCTCCAATAAGTATTGATAATTTTATGTTAAATAACAAAAAAATAGATTTATAAATTATTGAAAATATATTTATCAAAAATACAATAAATAATTAATGAAAATACAATAAATATTAATTTTAGTACATATAAATATATAATGAATATACACTATTATCGTAAAATTATTACTCAATAAATATTATTTTTTTAAAGTTATTTTTTATAATTATTAATTGATATAAGTGAAATTAGTTGTTTACAATATTATTTAGTTATTTAAATAATATTGTTATTTAATTTTTTAAAATATTAACTATTTATTGAATTTAATAATCCATAAAATTATAATTAGTGCTATTAGTACATAATTCACTAATAATTTTGTTAAATTGTTACTAATATGAATATTATGAAATCTACTATAATCATTTTTCTACTTTTAAGAAAATTTTTAAATTTATTACATGACTTCGTTTTTTAACTATTTAAAATTTAGTCATGTTAAATATTTTGTAATTTAAATATTTAAGTAATGTGTAAAATATTTATAATTTTTCATTATTTGAATTTTGTTTATTTTAAAGTTATTAGGTAATATTAAGTATTTTGTTATATAATTATTTATCTATTTTTAATGTTTTGTTATTTAAGATATTTAGTTTTTGGAATATTTAAATAATGTTTTATTTTTTAATGTTAAAGTTTCCTTATTTTAATAACATTTAAATTGAATAATTCATAAAATTATAATTTATATTGTTACTACATAATTTCATGATAAATTTTGTAAAAATATAGAATTATTAATAATATGAATATTAAATCTATTATAATTAATTTTGTGTTTTGAATAAATATTTTAAAGCTAGTATGTAATTTTGTTAGAATATTTAAATAAATTTGAATCTTTTTTAATTGACACTATCTTTAAATAGCTGTAGATAAAAAGTGGGGGAAAGGATAAATAGGAATTAGAGATAGTTTAGAAGAGAATCTCTTTACTAAATTAGAGATAATTTAAGAGATAAATAGGAGTTAGAGATAATTTACGAGATAAATAGGAATTAGAGACAATTTAGGAAAAAGTGGGGGAAAGTGGTGCCACTTGGCTAAACATTAGAAAAGCAAATTACTCTTTCTTTATGATTGTTAAAAATAGTTAAGTCTATGGTTTAGGAAGGGGGTTTGGAGCAAGGGAGTTAGAGGTGCAGATTGATTAGGACCTAACTCAATCAAAGATTTTACATAGGTTGGGCTTGAGTTTTTAACTTCAAGCTAGGTTTAGGCCAAAAAACTCAAGCCTAACCTAAATTCAAGTTGGGCTTAGGTAGCCCAAGTCCAATTCAACCAATTTGAGCCTGCCCAACATTTTATGATATACATATCTACATATTATTAATATATTCTACCTAGAAATTGGACTACAAAGCTCAACACATCCAATCTCAAGCCCAACTCAAGATGTTGGGTTAGGCCTAGGTTTTTAAGAGAAAAATTACTGCTAATTTTCAATAATTACTGATAATTTACTAATACATAACAAAAATAGAATAACAATAATTACTGATAATTTACTAACTCAGGCCCGGGTTTACCAACTTGAGCCCAACCCGAACTTAACCTAACATCTTGGGTTGGACTTAGGCTTGGGTGTATTGAGCTTTATAGCCCAATTTCCAAGTATAACATATTGATAATATGTAGATATGTATATCATAATGTTGGCACAGACTCAAATTGGGTTGGGTCGAGCTTAAACTACCCGAGGTCTCAACCTAAACCCAACCTGAGTTTAGGTTAGCCTTAAGTTTTTTGGCCTAAACCCAGCTTGAAGTTCAAAAACTTAAGCCCTATTTGTGCAAAAGCTTGGGTTGAATTGGGTCGGGCTGAAGTTAGACCACCCAACCAAGGATTAAAGTATCGGTATCGGGTATCGTATCGGACCACTTAGATACAAATACGGATACGAATACGGATACAGATACACTTTGGAAACGCTTGGATACGGATGAAAAAATATAGATACGCTGAAATATGCATATAAATTCCATAAACATATTAATAACATTATTTTTAAGATCACATATTTTAAAAATTAATACATGCACAAAGCTATTATTATGTTATTTTCTATTGAATTTCAAGGCACAAAATATATGCAACTATTATATGTGAATTATTATATCAATTATTTTCTATTTTACTTTTTTTAATTTTTAATATTAACTAAAGTCAACTAAAAATTAATTCTCAAATGTTTAGTGAACAATGTTTTTATTTTTGTAAACATTAAACATGTTATTATAAAATGTAATTAAAATATAAATTAAAATTTTATAAAAATATATAATATTAACTTAAAATATATCAAATATATTAAATTTTCTAAGATACACATCATATGCAAATTCATAATTTTTAACTAGTAAAATAATTATTCCATTATTAATATTTTTATTTCCATAAATTTTGAGATAAAAAAATCATTTTTTGATATAAATGTAGATTAATAGATTTGACAAATTCAATTTATATTATATTCTCGAGGTTTTTGTAAATAATATTTTTATTTTTATAAAATATGTATACTTTTATTTAGTTCAAATTAAAATATTAATTAATAATTTATAAAATTTTAAGATACATGTCATGTTCAAATTTATAAATATTAAGTACTAAAATAATTATTCTATTATAAATATCTTTTTTCGTATAAATTCTTGAGATAAACAAATTTTTGATATAAATGTGGACTTAAGAAATTATTTATTCTATTAGTTTATAAAATATTAGTTTTGAATATTATTTTTTTATTTTGATGGAATTGTTAAACACGAATGTCATTTTTCCACATTACATGTGGACACTAGAGTAGAAAAAAGTTATTTTATTTCATCAAATTTCATAAGATGAAAAGTGGCCTAGTGGATTAAGTGCGTAGTTAAGGATTTAATGCTGGGTGATTTGTGATTGAATCACGCTAGGCACATTTTTTACAAAAAATGTGTGTGCACACAGGAAACACGGCAATTTGTATCAACCGTATCGGTGCGTACCGGTCGATACAACATGATATGGGCCGATACGAATGCGTATCATTCTAATACACGTGATTCAAGGGATACATGTTTAGTATCTCGTATCCCCTCTGATACTGATACGATACGCCCCATACCAGACGTATCTTATCGATACTTAAATCCTTGCACCCAACCCAAGGTACACCCCTAACTCCTTTTGCCTCAAATTCTTTTAACAAAACTCGTGCATTGCAAGGTCCCTGTTAGTAATTAACAACACTAATTTTAATTTATAGTTACTAATAGTAATATTAATTACTAAGAATAGTAATATTTTATGGTATTTTTTAATTATTCACAAAATAGTTAATAACTATTTTTAAAATTTTATAATTTATATTTAAAAACATATTAATAAATTTATAATTATAGTTAATAATTATTAATTATGAATTAATAAATTTTATAACTTTTAATTTATAAAAGTATTACTATTATTAACAATAATAATATTTAACTTAATAATCAATTTAATTATTCATGAAATAATTATTAATTTTTAGATTTTAATATTAATAAAATAATTAAATATTATTGGTAATTAATTAATTTTTTGGTAATATATCACTAATTAATTAATCATAAATTATTAATATACCACTAATATTAATTACTAAAAACAGTAATATATTTTGGTGTTAAATTTTCGCAATTTTTTTTTATAAATCATGGATATAATAATAGATTTTAAGTGAATTTTGGATCTGATTTGGATTTAATCCTAACAGGTATAAATAATATATCACTAAAACCTAAAATTTGAATGCAAATCCTATTAGTTTTGGATCTGATTTGGATTTAATCCAACTCCACTTTAATTATTAAAAAATGCCAAAAAATATAAAAACTTAATTACTTTTCAACTTTTTGAAATCTAATTGGATTTGAAGACTTCAAATTTGAATTCAAATCCTAACAAACTTAGATCGGATTTGGATTTAATCTGGATCAACTTTAATTTTTGAAAATACAAAAAAAAAAGAAAAAGAAGTTTTTCGTATTTATTTTTTATTTCCTTAAAGTGCCCTTATGAATTTGTTAATACCCCACTTTGTTATCTCTTCTCTCTTAAAGTGTCCTTCGGTTCTGGGTAAAACCTACCCATTTGCTCACCTCTATTGGAAGGTTTCTATTATATTATGGTTGGTATGGTTTCTAACATGGTTTGGGCCCTTCTATTGGGCCTAACCCAATTAAAAAGTCCGAATAACATGCATTCCTACATAAATAACAAATATAACTCAAATATCAAACTGAAATGTTAACAAGTGCCATGTATTACTACTAGTAAGTATGCAAATTTTTTGCACGTGGCAATTTTAGATGATGAAAATTATATATAATAATAATATATCCAAAATTTTCTATAAACTCTATGTATTTTTATTTTTTATTATTAATTAGATGAAAATTGCAAAATCTAAATCTGATTACATAAACACCTCATCCAAATATGTGACAATCAGATTGAATTGTGAAGTTTCAAGTATCATTAATCGACCTACCAACTTGGCTAGACTCTTCTTTTTGTATTATTTTATCTTTTTGGTGTATATTTTTTTGTTCATTTATCAAAAATAAGTAAGCTTTAAATAAAGGGAATGAATGAGGTGAAAAGTAGTAGTTTAAATTACAATTAAATAGAGACTAAATTCAAAAATGAGTATTTTAGTCACTGTTTTAAAAATGGACCAAACCGGATGGTCAAACTGTTTGGCCTAAGAACCAGTTAGGTTATTGGTTTCATTTTGGCCTTGAACCACTATTTTACAAAATAATAATAATAATAAAACATTGAAATGGTCAGAGAACCTTTGACCCAAATGGTTTGACCATTAAAATGTTCACCATGTCAATGGTTCTCAAGTTGCTTTAAAACTAATTCCAAATCTTTTATTTATTTTAAAATAAAAATTAGAAAATAAAAAAAAATGAATAAAGAAACCTTCATATCTTATAAAATCTTGTTCAATTATTCCCAATGGCCAAAATTAGTTAGGGTTTTTAGTTTTTCCATTTTTATTTTGAGTTTTCTCATTTTTGTGATTTTTTTTTAACTTGTAACAACAAAAAAAAAATGCAACTCCAATTAAGAAATCAAAATATTGATGCAAGAGATGAGAGACTAAACACCAATCTTATATTAGAAATTTGAAATACACCAATGAAAAAAATGATCTGGGATCCATGAGAGATTTAGAGAGATGAAAGAAGAGGGCAAATGGTGTTGTAGTGGCAGTGATGTTGAACATGGAGATAGCCGCCGATGGCACTTCCTTCTTCTTCTTCTTCTTAGGGCAAATTGTTCTGCAATGACGATTGGTGAACATGGTAACAACCACCTCCAACATCGCTTCCTTCACTTTTTCTTTTTCACCTTAGCTTTAACCACCCACCTCCTCAAAATCTCACACTCCTCTCTCATAATAATGTATATATACAGTGGACATTAACCTAATCCTAATCTAAAAGTGCATTATATTTTTACATCTTACCAATTTGACCCGCTCAAACTGGATGGTTGAGCCGCTGACCCAGAAACCAAAAGCATGGTTCCATTTTCAGGTAAGTTTTTAAAACCTTGATTTTAGTCAAAAGAAAGTTCCATAATCTTATTCATATTTTTAATAGTAGTGTAAATATAGAATTATAGATGTGTTCACTTTTTTCTATAATTTTTTGTCTTTTTGTGTGTAAAAATAATTCTGATACATCACACTTACTTTTTGTTTATTATGATAAATACATGATATTATACATGTGCCAGAATGCTTTTTTTTTGCAAAATTTATGTATTTTACATTTTACTATTTATTTATGACATTAAAGGTTAACACATTTAACCCAAAAGTTAAACTATTTATTATTAATTTTTGTATTTCATTTTTTGTTAGTTCTAAGTTATGTATTTCATTTTCATTATTAATAAAAATAATTCTTATTTATTACATTGATTTTTTAATTTGATTAAAAAAAATATCATAAATGTTTCTATTTTTTTGACATTTACAATTGCAATTTTTATATTTATTTATATTTTGAAAATTTTATTACCTAACTATGACTTCATAGGTTGATCAATTTCATTCAGATGGTTGAATTCATTAGCCACCACTTGGATAAAGAATGTGTTTTGTTTTTGAGTCAGTTTTAAAATATATGGGTTTATATTGTTAAAAATATTGGCATAGATCTAATTAGTAGCATTTATTAGTGAAAATTAACTTAAAAATATAGTATTTAATAAGAGAAAATAGGTTTTAATACCTTGAGTATAAGACTTAATGAGAGGGGATTAAATGAGGTGAAAATTAATAATTGAAGTTACATTTTCAATTTTTACAATTAAAGATTGATTAAATACACAAATATGGCCATTTCAATAGCCATTAAATCTGGCATTAAAGCTATAATGGAATGACTTTTATACCTTTTTTTCAAATAAAGAAATAGAGGGTAATTTTAGTCCAAAAAAAGTTTCACATTGCATCCAGTAAGCATGCACGTGCTTTGCACGTGGCAATTCTAGATGATGATAATGATAGTAATAATGTATCAAAAAATTTATATTAATATGTATTTTTTTACTTTTTGTTTTTATATTTTTATTATTAATAGGATGCAGATTGCAAAATCCAAATATGATTACATAAAACACCTCATCCAAATATCATCGAATTGAGTTGTGAAGCTTTAAGTATCATTGATAGGCCTACCTACTTGGCTAGATTCTTCTTTTTGTAATGTTTTATCTTTTTTCTACATCTTTTTTTGTTTATTTATTAAAGAAATGTAAGATTTAAATAGAGAGAATTGAATGAGGTGAATGATGTTGTTCGATCCAAGGTGTGTTGAGCCGAATACGCAACAGATAATCCTGCCAATTAGACGAGGTCGAGGCGGAAGGACAAGGTTGTGGACCGTAGTCTGCATGCATAGAGAGAATTAGAGGCTTGGGGAATTTATCCCTGGATAGGAACTTCAATGCTAAGTCAGTAATGAAGAGAGAGAGATCGATTGGGCTGAGTAGGTAGAAAGTTGGTCCAAGTCGGGGAGAGTAATGTGTGCTACATCCCAAAGAGCTTACCTTGAGGCGAATATGCCTTTATATAGACCAAACACTCGTGTTGTAGTTGTATGAGGTCACCCACCGAGGTTATATAGACCAAACACCCCTGGTGGGCCGTGTTTCCTTGTCCGTACGGGGCTTTGCTTCCTCATGAGGCATTTCCGTGATGCGATTGTGGTGACGTGTGTCGACGTGGTCCGAAGTCACTGGCTACAGAGGCAAATCACATGGCAGCTTCGACCAGCTAAGACATCACCCAAACAATGAAAAAGTAGTAGTTTGGGTGTCAATGGACTGATTTTGAACTGGACCCTATCTAATCCAAAATCAATTTGGATAGATTAGATGGACCAACAAGACATATTGGATTGGACCTGGTACACTCATAACAAATTTATATTGGATTGGGTTGGATTAAGCCAATATCTGGTCCATTGATATAAGATAAGAATATAGGTGTTAATGGACCAGGTTTGGGTTGAAACCAATATAAATTAAAATAAATTTGAACGAATTGGATGGTCCAAACATTGAATTGGACCAGTCTAATCCAATCCAAACTATTTATTAGATTGGATTGGACTTGGTCCGTCCATAATAAATTTATATTGGGATTGGGTTGGATTAAGCCAATATCTGGTCCATTGATATAAGATAAGAATATAGGTGTCAATGGATCAGGTTTGGGTTGAAACTAATATAAATTAAAACAAATTTGAATAGATTGGACAGTCCAAACATTGAATTGGGTCGGTCCAAAATGGTCCAAAATATTTATTGGATTGGATTGGACTTGGTCCATTTATAATGGGCTCACGTTGGATTGGATTGGATTGGACAAGATCCAGTCCAATTGGCACCCCTAAGTAGTAGTTCAATTTACAACTTAAACTTCACAATTAAATAGTGACTAAATTCAAAATTAAGTATTTTAGTTAAAAGAATGTTCCATAATATTATTCATATTTTTAATAGTAGTGTAAATATAGAATTATAGATGTGTTCAATTTTTTCTATAATTCTTTTTGTATTTCTATGTGTAAAAATAATTTTGATATGTCATACTTACTTCTTGTTTAATATGATAATTATATGATATTATACATGTGCTCGAGTGTTCTTTTGCAAAATTTATATATTTTTTTTCCATTTTGTATTTTTATATTTTATTAATTTTTATTTATGACATTAAATGCTAACAAATTTGACTCAAAAGTTGAACTATTGATCTTTGCCAAACAGTAAAATTATTTCATTTTTGCTTAGTTCTAAATTATGTATTTAATTTTCATTATCAATAAAAATCATTCTTGTTTATTAATAAAAATATCATAAATGTGTATAATTTTTTTCTACATTTTGTAATTTTTTATATTTATTTCTATTTAAAAAATTTATTAACTAACTATGACTATATGGGTTAATCAATTTGATTCGGATGGTTGAATTTCTTAGCCACCACTTTGATAAATAATGGTTTTTTATTGAGTTAGTTTAAAAATATACAGGTTTATATTGTTAAAAATATTGGCATAAATCTAATTAGTATAATTTATTAGTGAAAAATAACTTAATATAGGATTTAATAAGAGAAAATGAGAGTTATACTTTAAGTTACAAGACTTAATGAGAGGAGATTAAATGAGGTGGAGTTTAATAATTGAAGTTACATTTTCAACCCTTACAATTAAAGATGCACTAAATAGACAAATATAAGCATTTTAGTAGTCATTAAAGTTAGCATTAAAGTTACAATAAAATGACTTTTGTATCCTTTCTCAATAATGAAATAGGGGTTAATTATAGTAAAAAAAAACTTCCACTCTGCATTCCCACTTTTATATATAGTATAGATAGTATGGATTATATAAATTGAAACAAACAACAACAATATGTGAAATACTTGAATAATTAAGAGATATGAAATATGTTTAAATGTTAAATGAATACATACATACATACATACATACACACATATATATTTGGTTTCTTAAATTCAAAAAACCAAACCAAACTAGAAAATTACGGTCTAAGAAATTTTTAACTAAACCATTTTTAGGACAAACCAAATCAAATCACTAATTTCAATTTGATTTAGTGCAGTTTGGCCATCTAGACCATATAATGAACACCCGTATAATAAGGCTGCAAAGTCTAGGAGCAAAAGGAAAAGCATTACTCCTTTGTGTAGGCTGATATGGTTATACGAATGTTTCTCTTGAGAGTTGTGTGATGTTCTTGGAAAGAGACTTTCTAATGTTTTGTTTTAAGATTGTGTAGGCTTATCAATGGGATTTCTTCTTTCCCTTTTATGGGTAATATAAGGGTAAATTGCAGAATCCATTTGCGCAATAGGTTTATTTGCATGAAGAATTTTCCTATGAATTGTGAATTAATGTCTCACTGAGATGTTTGTACACCCCCAAGATTCCACTCGTCTTCGATGATTAGGAAATAGCTAGTGATGATCATTTTCAGCCTGGTCTTGGGTTTTGTATCAAGGCTTAAGGCCCACATTTTATGAATATACTACATATTTATAGTGTATATATGTATATATGCATATTTTATTTTGTGTTATGCTATATTAACATAAATCGGAAAAAACTGGGTTGGGTTGGGTCATGGGTCAACCCGTTTACCCGATTGTCAAGTCTAATTGGGACTATTTATGCATTGTTAGAAGTTTCCACTCTTTAATTTTTTCTATTTAATCTTTACTCTTTATTGTTACTCTTTAAATTGTTAAATGTTCAACTTTTTTTATTTTATATTTGGAATTTTAAGGTTAATTCTTTTAATTTTGGCATTTTTCATGTAGTTTTTCTTTATTTTTTTAAATTTCAGTTATTTTTTTGGGATGGCCCGAATTGACCCATGGGTCAACCCTAACCCAAACATTTAGGGCTAGGGTCTAGCATTTGACAACTCAACATGAAATTCAACCCGACCTGAAATCAACCTGAAGGGTCTTGACCCAAACCAAACTCGACCCACCTAACCCAATTGCTAGGTCTACTTATTATCAATGTAAATATGCATTGGTGTCATTTGTCAATGCATAAATGTAATGTTACCAAACACAGGCAAAAGTGAACCAGAGTGTAAATTTACCCTGCACCGATATTTACACTTCATATGCATTGTTTTCCAAACATAGCCTTAAGAATGCTTCATTATGTTAATTGGAAGTCTGTTCGACCACCAGAGATTATTGGTTTCAAGCTGATGTGGGGAGACTCTAGGGATGTGGGAGATGGCTTTTTAATACTAATGGTTGTGTAGTTGCTCTTAGGGTTTCTCCCCCCTTAGGTTAGAGAATATCTCTAGGCTAGAATCTCCCTCTTGTGTGAGAAAAGGGGGTGGAGCATTTATAGATTTTTGGGGAGGATTTTAGAAGGGAATGGATGGCTAAGATTGGGAGACTAGGGAAATCAATGGCTGAGGTTTAAAGGTTTTTTTGGAAGGGAATTGAATAAGGGAAGGGACTTTCATAATAGCTTTGGGAGAGATCCTCTCAATCAATGATAACAATTAGTAGAAATTTTTACAAGTTGCCTTAATTGAATATTCCATGTTTAAGTGATTGGCTTGATTAATTGGAGGTTCCTTAGTTGGTCAAATTTTACTAGAGGCTGAGAGAAAGATTTGGTTGTGAGGGTTCCTAGGTTTGAAGTTATAGAGGATTCTAAACGGAGGGCCCAAATCAAGGTCTCAAGATGAAGGGATTAACAATGTTGGAATCGGATGGTCTTGGAATAGTTGGACTCATAATTTCAAACACTATGCATCTATTGGGTTGGATTTTGGTGACCTTGGGGTCATCGGTTCCGTTTCGGGTCTTAAGATGAAGGGGTAAACAGTGTCGGATTTGGATTTGGATTTTTGGGTCTTAAGATGAGGTTCAAGACCAAAATGACTCTGATCGGACAATCGAAATCTGTTTCAGCTTTGGGTCTTAAGATGAAGGGGTAAATGGTGTTGGATTTGGATTGGTGTCATTGGATTTGGATTTTTGGGCTCTATGTGCCTATAGTTTTGGATTTCTGATTTTATACAAAATGAGGCTCATGATCAAAATGACTTTGATCGAACGGTCAAATTTAATTCCGACTTCGGGTCTTAAGATGAAGAGGTAGACAGTGTTGGTGTTGGATTTGGGTGATCTTGGTGTCGTCTAATTTGGATTTTTTTGGATCTATATACCTATGGTGTTTGATTTCTAATTTGATATGCGATGAGGTTCAAGATCAAAATGACCCCGATCGGACGACTAGAACTGGTTTCGACTTTGGGTCTTAAGATGAAGGGATAAATAGTATCGGATTTGGGTGATGTTGGTGTCATCGGATTTGGGTGATGTTGGTGTCATCGGATTTGGACTTTTGGGCTCTACGTACATATGATGTTGGATCTCTAATTTGATGTGAGATGAGGTTTAGTATCAAAATGATCCCGATCGGACGATTGGAATCAGTTCTAGCTTCAGGTTTTAAGATGAAGGGGTAAATGGTGTTAGATCTGGGTGATCTTGGTGTTGTTGGATTCAAAATTATGGGCCCTATGTACCTATGTTCTTGGATCCTTGGGGTCCAAACTTTTGTAGAAATCTAAGATTGCCCCTAGGTTCACTGAGAGGTTAGCTGAAGCATGCTTGAAGCTCAAAGTATTGCAGAAAGATTGAAGAGTGCAAAAATAGGGTGTCTATAGATTGCCCCTCTTTGTTGGAGGGTGATAATCCAAACAACAAAGCATGAGTAGACAACCCATTTTTGCACAAAAATGCAATGGAGTGATGGTCCCGCTGCAAAGGAATGTTGCTTAAGAAACTTTTTCATGACAAAAGTGTTGATGATTGAAAGAAGATTGTTTTTTATTGAAAATGGTTCCCCTAGAATCTCCACCTATGGTACACTCCTATAGCTGTCTACCATTTGTTTGGTTGTTGATAGAAGGATTGTCGTACGCTAGCCAATCCCCTGATTCTCCTGAAGAGGTTTTTGAATTGAAATCTCTCACCCACAACGTTTGTGTACCTGTCTAAAACTACAGTCACCCTTGCAACAAAGGAATTGTGGAATCTCTCGTTGGCCAATTCTCTGAGATTTTTTGGGATGCATGATTTGATAAATAGATGATGAAAAAGGAAAGATGGCATTTGTCAAGGAAAAAACCTTTTTGTAGAAAACTATTGGGTGTGAGTAAGTTATTCCAACGTATTTCCTTAGAAATGATTTTATTTTTAATGACACACACCATAATCCTTTCTGTTTCTAGGTTGATGAAGTGAATACAATTTCCCTTCAAGAATTGGAAGACTGTTCTCATCTTAGAAGACAAATTTAAGCTCCTTTTGGGTGGAATGTTTTGGAACCTGGATTTTGTTTAGCTAGAACAGATGGAAGCTTTTCAAATAATGGAGGAAGTGGCTTTGGATTTGTAATTATAAAAGATAAGGGTGTGGTTCCTCAAAGGCAAAATCTGCTGAGTACGTTGCAATAAGAAATTGTTGTTTTGTTGCAAAAGATTTGGGATTAGTACACCTGCATGTTATTAGTGAGTCTCAAATTGTGATCAAAGCTTTAATTTCAAAGTCTTTTGATTGCCATCCTGATGTTTGGCCTATGATCTCTGATATTTTAAAATTGGAAGGTATAAATCTCTGATTTGGCTTTGTTAAGAGGGATTTTCTCTTTGCAGCCCACTGCCTTGCTACTGCTGGCTTTGCTTCCTCGTGGTCTTCTGTCCCAAATTGGCTAATACCTCTTTTAGAAGCCAATGTTGCTGCTTTAGGAAGTGAAGTTTCAAATCTCCTTAGTCTTTGATGTCTTGCTTGTTTTTGTGTTTTTTTTTTCTTTTCTTTTCTCTTTAGTTGTAGCTTTTTCTGTTTATCATGTTTGTTTTTGTTTGGTCATTTTCTATGTTTGTAATCTTTATTACCAAAAAAAAAAAATGACACTCTTTACTTGGACTGCTACAGCTCATAGTCACAGGCTGAGAACAAGGTTGTAAAAGGCTAAAGGCAGAGGCGAGGCGGTTGGCTGCTAAAGAGGCGAGACGTAAGCCTCGAGGCGGTTTGAGGTGTAAGCCACAAATTAAAAACTTAAAAATTATGAAAAATAAATAATTGAAGTTTTATATAATTATTTGTCAATTAATGTATCAATGATTCAACAATTGCTAATTGTTTTCAAGATTACTTGTATGAACTATGAATTATATCTTTTCAAGATTGTTCAAATCTTTTTGAAAGTTTCAGACAAATCTTGAAATGAATTAGACTCATTTCCATGGCTGTCATGATAAAACTTCATTGACGGTTGTGACAAGAATTGTTCATGAAAGATGACAAAAGTGGATCCTGATTCAATATATATTATGAGTTTATGACAACATGGCAACATGGCAACATGTATCCAAGCATCTCATCAGTTATCTGTTATCACAATACTTACTATCCGAAAGTGAAACTAAAAGAAAGTAGCATGCCAGCACCTTTGAGTCTCTGACCTCCCACAAATCTGCCGCCCCACCTAGCTAATAGTTTAAGACAAAAAAAAAGAAAAAAGTGAAAAGGAGGAAAAGGAGAACCTATATGCAAGATTCAAAAGAAGAAGAAGAAGAAGAAGAAGAAGAAGAAGAAGAAGAAGGAGGAGGAGGAGGAGGAGGACTTGTATGCAGTCACACGATTTGATTTCTTCCAATATTCTTGTCTTCTTGAATCTTGAGTTCGGCTTGAGAAATGAGTTCAATCTTCTTGACTCTTGAGTTCGATTGAAAAACAAAAACAAAGAAACTAGATTTTGGTCGCCAGGAACCCTATATTTTGGGGTTTTCACTATTTCTTTTACTTTTTTTCAAAATTGCCCATACTAAAATCCAATTTTCCCACCCAAAACCTCTTTAACTTAAGGCTACTGCCTCATGTAAATTGAGGCAAAAGGCTAAAGGCCTATGCCTCACTAAAACTGAGGCTTACGCCCCTTGCTTTGAGACTGAGGCTACTGAGGTCAGGCAAAATTTGGCCGCCTTACCTTAGTTTCCATTTAAAACCATGGCTAAGAATAAGGGTGTCAATGGACCGGTTTTGGATTGGACCTGATGCGCTTAGATTACACTAGCAAGTGCACTAGCCGATCAAGTAATACAATGATGAGCAGAGTATCGTTCCCACGAGGATTGATCCAACAATTACTAGTAATGAATCAACCGTTTGTTATTTGATAAACCAAAATATTAAACAAATCAAAACCCTAATTCCTAATTAGCAAGCTACCCTAATCAGTTTCGGATCAAACCACCTTCATGCAAAGAGAAGAAAAGCTGTATGTAAACACTCGTAGATTCGGTTCAACAATTAAACCATTAAGTTATTCAACTGATGTGGAATTTAGTCATGGGTTGGCGAAACCCTAATGGTATGAGTAGCCTCTCTCGAGCACAGCCCACTCTTTCTATTGGTGACAATTCCTATATCTCTATCAAGAATTTAATCCCCATAGATGCATTAAGAACAAAGAATTCGAAGGGCATCAATTCAGGTATAATGAACACCAAACGAACCATGCAAATTATATCTAAGATGCATTCAGTCCGTTTCCTTGATTAGATGATCTGATTATCTAAACTCTTTCTCAAGCAATTCAAGCAATCCAAGAATTAAGAACAATTCGGCCAAGATTATTCTAGCAATTAAAAACTCTAATAAAAAATTACTAAGAACGAATCCAATCAATCAAATAACATAAAAGAATTAATTACAGATTTGAATCAACACCAACATAGTTCGAATACTAGCAAGAAAGAAAGATTCAATGACAAAAATCCATTAAACCCTAGTTGAATCTAGGTTACCAATTGCGTAGAACCAAAGAAGAAGACAACCTATGATTATTGCATCAATCTTCGATCTCCTTGATGTGATTTCTTCTTCAATTCGCATTCAACAACCTCCTTCATTCTCTAGCACTTCTTTTCTTCCGTTTGCTTTCAGGGGTTCCAATCCTAATTTTGGTGCATTCCCGGATGAAAACTTGCAGGCTAAGGAATGGCTCCAGTACATCAGCAATGCGGTTGCAGATAATTAGGGCCCGATTTTGACCTCGATGCAGTCCGTATATATTAAAACTCAAAACATAAAAGTTGTATAACTTGTCCAGAATTACCCGATTAGCCTTGTTTTTCACTTAACGCCTCCTTTTGTGTCCTAAATCAAAATATAAGAATAATGAGTCCATTTAGGCACTAAATAAGTATAAAAGACTAAATATTAAGGGATAAAAATATGATAATTTTCATTTTCATCAGGACCCCATCTAGTCCAAAATCAATTTGGATAGATTGGACAGACCAACAAGACATATTGGATTGGACCAATCTGGTCTAAAATATTTATTAGATCGGATTGGACCTTGTCTGTTTGTAACAAATTTATATTGGATTGGGTTAGATTAAGCCAATATCTAGTGCATTGATATATGATAAGAATATATGTGTCAATGGACCGGGTTTGGGTTGAAACCAATCTAAATCAAAATGAATTTGAATAGATTGGACGGTCCAAACATTGAATTGGACCGGTCCAAATTGGTCCAAAACATTCATTGGATTGGATTGGACCTAGTCCATTTATAATGGACTCACATTGGACTGGGTCGGATTAGACCAAATCCAGTTCAATTGACACCCCTAGCTGAGAAGACCTTGCTGTTTGCCCCTTCAAGTGTGCCAACTTATGTTGACGGGTAGGTGGGTGAGAAAAATATAGTTATTTTGACCCCTAATTTTAGAGAAGACCTTGCTGTTTGCCCCTTCAAGTGTGCCAACTTATGTTGACGGCTAGGTGGGTGAGAAAAATATAGTTATTTTGACCCCTAATTTTAGAGAAGCAATAGAATTCATCACAACTTGCAACTAACCACACGCTAAAAGAAGAAAGAAGAAGAAGAAGAAGTAGAAGAGCAAGTAAGCACATAAAAAAAAGAAAGATGTTCTATGCATGAGACATTGTTTTAGCCATAAAAATCTATTATTAAAAGAGGCAATTTTGTCTCATCCAAGTGTTGGCAAATTTCTCTTGGGTGGAAAAGTTACTTACCCACTTAGAGATGGATATATAAATTTTCTGTAGACTCCACATAAATATGAAAAAAGAACATGAATATCTTGATCAATGGAAACTAAAATCCCATTGACCAACTTTTCCCCTCTCAAAATCCAAAAAAGAAAATGAAGAGCCCTTAACTCTACCGCCCAATCAATCACCAATTTCGCTCATGGAATTACACTTTCACCCACCTAAACTAGTAATCAAACAATAGTGGATGGATTATTGTTCCTTCTAACAATAGGAATTAGGAAGAATGTTGTAAACATATGGAGCCCTTCCTTATCAATCAAGCCTCTATCTCATGTCCATGATACACTCTCTAGTTTTGAGAATGATTAATAATAGTATTGTTAGTAGTACTTAGGTTGTGTGCTCATCGTGACCTTTTAGTCCCTACTTGGGAGTTGGGAGTGCTTTTTTTAAGCACTTATATTGGAGAAAAAAAACGCTTATTTTAGACTGAGACTACACCATTAAAAACTTATATATACTTAGGAAATAAATATGAATAAGTGTTTTTTCAGGAAATAAGCCCATTATAAATAAATTCAAAATTTTGGTTTTTTAAGCGCTTATTGTGTTTCCCACCATGTATTTTTCAAAATATCTATACTACTCTATTTAAAAAAGTGTTTTTTCACCAAATAATGCGCTTATTAGGATAAGCACGTATCCTATAAGCAGTTATTTATCCAATAAGCACTACAAAACTAGGAGCTTAGTGATATATTAAAAAAAAACCGGCTTAGTGCATCTTCTTATAATTCTTTCTTTTGTTATCATTCTCATAAGGTCCTTGATGAGGACTTTAGGAAAAGAAGATACTCTCCATCATTAGTATTACCTTTTAGCTCCCTCCCTACAATGTTTTTTTGGGAAGCGTGCATTTATCCATGTTCTTTTATTTCTCTGATAAATAATAAAATGATTGTTTTAACAATAAAAAGCCGTTATTAAAAGGGGCAATTTTGTCCCATTCAGGTATTGACAAATTTCTCCTCGGGTGAGAAAGTCATTTATTCCGGGTAAGTGATACCCAAGAAAAATAAAATTTCCTTTGACCCAATAAAAATCTGAAAAAAGAATATGAATTTCTTAATCAATGAAAACTAAAATCCTATTAACCAACTGGATATCTTCTTATCATAATTTGTACTTGAATAACATAAAACATAAATATGTTATATTGGAAGAATTTTGAATGAAATTAAATTGACTGGTCAAATCATTAATCTTGGCAAGAAAAAACAAACAGCAGCAATGTAAAATTACAGAGATCCAGAACAAGGGGCCGGTGGAAGTAGAAGATGGAATGCGATGTCTACTCAAAGCAGAAGCAATCCAAAGTGATAAGAAATTATGTGTAACACCAAATTAAAGCACCCCATAAATCATATTAAACAATTATATTCCCAAGTTTCAACTTTTCTTTCTCTTAATTTTGGGACATTGTTATAAGCCTTTCTATACCCACAAACAAGGAGGCCCAAGAAAATGACCTTCAAAGCGACCCTTCACCACACAGGGTCCTACTCTCATCATACCAAGCATCTGTTTTCCGTCTACTTTGCCACCATGTTGCACGGGCAGTTCGATAGCATTATCATACCATGCAAATAGGGGTGCAATTTGATGAATTGCACCTAATTTGAGCCCGATTTTTCTAATTCGAGTCCAGCCCATACTGTAATTTGATGAATTTGGGTTCTTCTTGGATGCGGGTTAGGATTAGATTGGTCAATAAATCCATTCTAAAATTATACACACACACACACACACACATATATATATATATATATATATATATATATATATATATATATATATATTTATGAATACAAATGTATATATACCATATATGCGCATAGTTGGGTTGGGTTTATACCGGGTTCGGACTACCTAAGGGCTAAGCCCAGGCCCGGCTTAAAAAATAGAAAAAATTTGATTTCTTAAGCCTAAACCCAATCTAAGGATCAAAAATCCAAGTCCAGGCCGTGTAAAATTTTGGGCTGGGCCAATTCAGGCTCGGGTTAGGCCCGCCCAAATTGCACCCCTTACGTGCAAAAGCAAGTATGCAGTATAAATACAGAGCAGAGCAGCGGTTAAAATCATTAAAAAAATTAGGGATTTTTATTGATATAAACTTTTATGATTTTATACAGTTAGGAACAATGACAAGTGAAAAAATCTATTATAATTAAAAAAGGTACTATAGCATAGGTAAGAATTTGAGGCAAATCATAAATTTTGGTTGAAAATCTAATAATGTTGGCCCAATTCATCTCGATGGTGCAACACATGAAGTGGTAATCATAGGTACAATGATCCCGAGAATGTGGAGTTACAAGGAGGTCCATTGGGCCGAGGGAGCAGTCTATGTAGACAGAGATCTTAAAACTACATGGAACGATGGAACAAGGTTTACTCACTTGCATCAGGGCGTATGCCAAAGTTGGGAGACATCAATATTGGATGAACTTATCAGAATCATGACTCCATCTGGCTTGGCTCCACGCTCCACCATGCTCCTCAGGCTCAGCCTTGCTTTTTGGCTTGTAGAATTGATCCAAGTCTAGGGGCCCTTTGATTAATATAATGACTGAACTAAATTACTTATTAATGCTTTGTCTTTTAGTGAATAAATTATGAAGGAGATTGTGAGGCCCTTCCTTAGATGGATGAAACTGAAGTAGGGGTTTTTACCATATTCTCCAATATTTTATTCACTAAATAAAAGATAAAGTAATAAGTCATTTGTTTCAACCACTTAAACATTATCAAACAAACCCTTAAGTGGGTAAAATCAGATTTGACTAACATATATATGTTTGCTAGTGATCTTGATCAAGAGGAATGTTAGTAAACGATGAATTTATTATGAAGGAGATTGTCCCATAGGCTCAGTTTGGAAGTACAAATATAAATATATACAGTGCAAATACATATAAAATAATACAAAATGCAACGCTTTGTACTATACATTAACCAGCGTTCTTCGGTTGCAAAAAGCTTTTCTTTTATTATTACATGTTTAATTCTAAGGCTCGGTTTGGAACTTTGGAGGAGTATAAATACAAATATGTAGAGTACAAAATGTTGTATTTTTGTATGTATTTGCACTGTACATATTTGTATTTGGACTATTCCTAAACTGAGCCTAAAGAAAAGTGGTTGCTTGCATAATCATAGATGGTCTAAGGCCACGTTTAGCAGTTCTTTTTAGCCTAAAGTCTGTTTTCCTTTTCAAAAAAAACCACTTTTTGAAGTGGGTTTTTGAAAAAGCACTTTTGTAGTGTTTGGCTGATCACCAGCTTTTTGTTCAAAATAATTTGTAAAAAGTTAAATGGAGCTTATTTTCCTGCTTTTTTTTCAATGTTTTATAATGCAAAATGCAAAAAAAAAAAGAAAAAAGAAAATCCAGTTTTTAGTTTTTTGTCAAACAAATTTTGACTGTCTTTTGGCTTCTCAAACATAAAAAGCACAATAAACCCATTGGATGTATAGTGGATAGGGCCCTTGTGGAAAGTTTGCCATTTTGAAAGAAGATAACATGAAGAATCATGTGGATCCATTTGGGCCGGTGCTTAATTTGTTTAGGGCCGATCCTAGCCCAATACTAACGCTTGGGCCTCCGGTTCAAGGCTTACCCAACACAAGGTCAAGGCCCGAATGATCATATATCCAAGCTCATCCTGAGCTAAATCCAACATAATAGGGATTTGATTTTGGTGCTGATTGAGATTTACATCCATAGTCCAAATCTGTACTTTACTTTTTAATCACTTATTAAACATACTTTCACGGCAAGTATGTGTACATATATGCATATATAAACGTATGCGTATATATACATGTATTAGTGGGGATCCCATAGGGAGGGGATTGGGGTCCACGCGGGGTAGGGAGTGCTCTCCCCATCCCCGCCAACGGGGATGAAAAGTTCACTATCTCCATCCCCACGGGGGAAATCATCCCCACCCCCGCTCCATTCGGGGTAGGTCCCCACAGGATCAGGGAAATGGGGAAAATTGCCATCCCTAAGTTTGATAAATAATCCTATCTAAAATAACATCTTTGATCCAAGAAGAGGTTTTCTGGGATAAAAAAAATCCAAGGTTGAGTGGTTGAATCTGGGGGACAAAAACAATAAATTCTTTCATATTGTTGCTACAATCCGGAGGAACAAAAATAAAATTTGTAGAATTAAAGATGAGAATGGTAATTGGATTGAGAAGGAAGATTTAATTAAGGAGTTCTTCAAGAGAAAATTTGAGGAACATTTCAACTCTGAAGGGGTTAGAGATGTTCATAACTTTATATCAAATATTAGTTGTAGGGCTACTAAGGAGATTAACAATAATTTAATTAAAGAAGTTACAAATGAGGAAATTTTTAATTCCCTGAATTCCATGTAGGATCTCAAAGCCCCTGGCTCGGATGGACTTAATGTCTTGTTTTTTAAGAGATTTTGGAACATTATTGGAGATACGGTCTGTAGGACTATAAAGGCTTTCTTTCACTCAGGAAAAATGAGTCAAAACTTAAATAGAACTTTTATCACTCTTATCCCGAAGTCGGATAACCCTGAAGTGGTTAGTAACTTTATACCCATTAGTCTTTGTAATGTGATATATCAAATCATCTAAAAAATCCTTATGAATAGGGTTAAGCCTTATTTGGATAATATTATCTCTCCCTATCATAGTGCTTTTATTCCAAATAGGTAGATTTCAGACAATATTCTCGTAGCCCATGAGATGATTCATATTATGAAAAAGAAGTAGGGTAAAACATGAATCATGGCTTGTAAAATTGATATAATTGATATGGAGAAGGCTTATGATAGGTTGGAATGGGACTTCATTGAAAGAGTCCTAAACAAGTTTGGTTTTTACAATAAATGGATACATTGGGTTATGGAATGCATAAAATTAGCTTCCCTTCAGATTCTTATTAATGGTTCTCCTTCTAATGAGGTGAGAACCAGTAGGGGAATCATGCAAGGGGACCCCCTATCTCCCTACATCTTTGTGCTTTGTACTGAAGCCCTTACTAGTATTTCGTCCAATTATAGAAGTTGAAATCCTATTCATCTTGTTAACTAGAAGAAAATGTGTACGTCCAAGAAAATGGGGGTCTTGGATTGAAAAACCTGAAATGGGTTAACAAGGCCCTCCTTGCTAAACTAGGGTGGAAGATTATATTACTAACAAAGATAATTTATGGGTTAAGGTGGTCGAATCCAAGTATTTAAATAACTTTGACTTTATGGAGGTGGAGTCTAAGAGTGGTATCTCTTGGGCTTGGAGAGGTGTTCTTGCCTCTAGAGATCTTCTTAGGAGTGGTATTAGTTGGAAGATTGGTAATGGAAACTGTGTCAACTTCTGGAGGGACACTTATGCTGGTAACTCCCCTTTCCTTGGGATTGTTAATCTAGAGGTTGTGTCAAATTTGGATTTTAGTGTATGCAATGTTATTGACCATGATAGAAAGATTTGGAAGGAGGATCTTATTAAGACTTTTGTTCCTGATAGTGTTTGTCATAGCATCAAACCAATCTTGATTCCCTTTAAGTTATCCGAGGATAGAATTGTTTGGGGACTCACTCCGGGTGGAAATTTTTCTGTAAAATTGGCCTACAATGAAGAGTGTAGTCGGAATAGTGGAAGTGGTTTTGGTGCTAATTGTCAAATGTCTTTCTAGAATCTTAAGATTCCTCCAGAAAATAAAGTATTCTTATTCCTCTTGTTCAATGACAAGCTTCCAAGTAAAAATAAGCTCGTTTCTAGAGTTATGAATTTGAATCCTAAATGTGAATTCTGCATTGGAAATGAAACATTTGAGCATTTGTTTATTTTGTGCCCCTTTACTAAGCAGATTTGGTTAAGGGTGGGATCCTTACTGTCGATCCCAAGTTCTAATGATAATTTCGATAAATAACTAGTGGGCTAGTGCTTTGAGAAACCAAGATTCTATTAATGAACAATTTGTTAAAGAAAAGTTGGTAGTGTTGCTTTGGTTTATTTGGAAGAATAGAAATAACAAGTGCTTTAACAATAAATCTGTTCATCCCCAAATTATTGTAGAAATGACTCTTGCTTATTGGGGAGAAATCAAATCTTGTTTTTCTTTTGATCCTAATGAGATTTTATAAGATGGCGCAATCCTAATCCAGGGACTGTCAAAGTTAATTTTGACACATCTTGTAAGTCGGATAGTTGGTGCTCCATAGGGTGCATTGCTAGCGACCATATGGGTTTTATTTTGGACCTCAAAGCCTATTGTATTGGGGTCTCTTCAATTAATCAGGCTGAGGCATGGGCTGCTTGGGAGGCCATCAACATTGCTTTGAATTTTAAGGATCCCCAATCATTATTTAAGGAGACTCCAAGCTCGTGGTTGACTACCTCAAGGAAAGAGTAAAGCCCTTGTGGAGATTGGAAAGCATCACCAGTGAGTGTCTCTTCCTCATGTCCAAGTTTAGTTCAAGCATTTCCTTCTGACATACATATCACGAAGCAAACTTGGTTGATTGCCTAGCGTGCAATGCCCCTTCCTATCATCCAGCTAGTTTAGGTTCAATCCCAAAGGATCTTAGTCAAGTTTGTTTTTTTTTTTTTTTGATTCTTGGGGAAGGGCTACCCCCCGACTTATGTAGCCCTTCAACTATTCCTATAAAAAAATTATTAAAAGTAGTATATAAAATATAAATGATTATTAATTATTATATAGAACAATTGTATACTCTTACATGTTTCTATTGTTTATCTTTAACTTAACAAATCACATGCATCGCAAGAGTTACCACTAGTTTATATATAAAAAGATGGAGTTTAACGCTCTCCCTCTTTTTAGTCAATGTTTGACTTCTGAGTTTTCATTTCCTTAAAGTGCCCTTCTGAATTTGTTAATACCCTACTTTGTTATCTCCTTTCTTTTAAGATTGTAAATGGATCTTATTCAGCAAAATCCAAATACGATCCGATTATTGGATTCAAATTTGAATCCAATGAACTTAGATCAGATTTGGATTTAATCCAATTCCATTTGAATTTTTAAAAACACAAAAAAAAAATGTTGATTGCTTTTCAATTTTCTGACATGTAATTGGATTTGAAGACATTATATTTGAATTCGAATCCTAATATACTTGGATTGGATTCAAATTTAATTCGAGTACTCTGCTTTAATTGTTTAAAGTAATAGGGACCATCACATAATCTGAAATCCTAATACCTTAAGAAAGACTTCTACAGATTTGGCTCAAGGTACATAGTTTTCTCCATTCAGCTTAATGGAGGTCATTTGAACATTCAGGTAATCAGTAGGGACCAACACACTAGCCTTGCTATCACTGTTGTCTCCCATTGCTGAATTCGGCAAATTGCACACTAGATCACACTACACCCTGATTTCAGCATTTACTACTG
Source organism: Nelumbo nucifera (assembly GCF_055504915.1). Classification (NCBI taxonomy): domain Eukaryota; kingdom Viridiplantae; phylum Streptophyta; class Magnoliopsida; order Proteales; family Nelumbonaceae; genus Nelumbo; species Nelumbo nucifera. The sequence continues at coordinate 63,355,260 of NC_142649.1, forward strand.
CTGCAAATTGCACTCTTTATGCCACAAACCCAACTCCGCGATTACCAGAAACTTTTCAACATTGTTTGAGGAACACCCCCCTTTGAATCACACTGAAGGGTGCACAAACCCTAGCACACTACAATCAGAAATCCCACCATACAGTCTGAAATAGACTTCTCATTTGATTCACACAAAAAAAATGCATAAAACCTCTTACATGATTACCGAAAATCAGACCACACAAGACACCCCCTGCACCACACGAATCAGCCCTCTTCTCTTCATCGATTAGGGGAGGGTTTCTTAGAAACTGCAGCAACCGACCACAAACACCACAACTGGAGGCATAGAAACCTCCAAGGGAAGAGAGCGATCACTCCTTTTCAGCCTTGTCCCTTATCTCTAGTTGTTGGCGAAGAAAATAAGAGAAAACCCTAGGCTTGGTGCATTGATAACAGAATTATGGGCAGATCCAATTTGCTCAGTTTAGCTCTGATACCATGTTAGTGTTCGTTCTGCCTGTTAGAATGATAACAGTCAAGGAAGAGAGAGAGAAGAGAGAAGGAGAGAAAGAGAGAAAGGAGAAGAGCAGAAGAGAAACAAGGAGAAAAGATTCTGGTTCAAATGATAGAAAAAGTTCACTCTCCCATTCGGTCAAATGTATTTTATATTACTAAAATAATTTGGAAAAGTCACATATGCCCCTACTTAAGTTAGGGACATTAAAATCTAACATAAACTTACACATCAGTACCTAAACACAAGCATAAAGACAAAATTACCCCTACATACTCGACACTAACACTCCCCCTCAAGCTGGAGAGTATGTATCATATAATCCCATCTTGTTACATATGTAGTCCACTCTCCCCCGGCTCAACCCTTTAGTAAACAAATCTGCCCACTGGTTCCCTGTGTTGACATATGCAGTGTCTATCACTCCACTCAGCACTTTCTCTCTAACAAAGTGATGGTCAACCTCTATGTGTTTGGTTCTCTCATGAAACACCGGATTAGAGGAAATGTGAACTACAGCTTGATTGTCACAGTAGAGCTTCATTGGAGTATCAATAGTGTATCCCATCTCCTGTAGAAGGTTCTTTAGCCACACTAATTCACAAGTTGTATGTGACATAACTCTATATTCTGCCTCTGCACTACTTCTTGCCACAATTGTTTGCTTCTTGCTTTTCCATGTCACCAGATTACCCCCAAGAAAAGTGCAATAACCTATGGTAGATCTCCTATCATATACAAAACCGGCCCAATTAGCATCAGTATATCATTCTATTTCAAGTTTTTCATCACTTCTATATATCAAACCGCAACCAGGAGCCCCCTTTAAATACCTCACAATCCTTGTAACCACATCCCAATGTGGAACCAAAGGTTTTTGCATGAACTGACTTACCACACTAACTGTGAATGAAATGTCTGGCTGAGTGATGGTTAGGTAGTTCAGTTTCTCTACCAGCTGCCGGTATCTGCCAAGGTCTTCAAACACTGCACCCATATCACTGCTCAGCTTAGTGTTTGTTTCCATAGGAGTTTCAGCTAGTTTAGCACCTTACAAACTTGTTTCTTCAAGAAAATCAAAGCTTGCTACTTCTATCCCCAAGAAATACTTCAATTTACCAAGGTCCTTTGTTTGAAAATGATCCTGCAGAAAGATCTTCAACCTGTCAATGCCCATTTTATCATTCCCGGTAATGACAATATCATCTATGTACACCACTAATAGGATCTTCCTTGCTTGAGAGTCATGTCTGAAGACGGAATGGTCAACTTGGCACTGTTTCATACCAAACTTCTTTACTATCTCACTAAATTTGCCAAACCATGCTCGAGGAGACTGTTTAAGCCCATAAATGGCCTTTAGTAACCGGCACACCTTACCATCCTCCCCCTGAGCAACAAACCCCGGTGGTTGCTCCATATAGACCTCCTTGAGCAGATCACCATGCAAGAAGGCATTCTTGATAACAAGCTGATAAAGGGGCCAATCATACATCGCAGCAAGAGAAATCACAACACAGACAGAACCAATCTTAGCAACCGGGGAGAAAGTCTCTGTGTAATCAATACCATAGGTTTGGGAATACCCTTTGGAAACCAATCTAGCTTTCAACCTCTGGTGGCACCAGAGGCAAAGACTTGGTCATTGCGGGAACAAGAGGAACAAAGTCCACAACTAGAAGAGGAAGGGGAGGAGGTGATGAGGAGAAAGAAGCATCACCGAACCCCAAAAAGAATGGAGTAGACTCAAAGAAAGTAACATCAACACATACAAAGGAACGTCGAGAGCTTGGGTGATAACACTTATACCCTTTCTGAGTCCGGGAATAGTCAAGGAATATGCACTTAATACACTATGGATCTAACTTGTCCATTCTTGACCCCAGATTATGAACAAAACAAACACATCCAAAAACTCAATGAGAGAGAGGAAACAGAGACAAGGTAGGAAACAATGTGGTGAATGGGGAATGACCATCATGGATAGACGTGGGCATCCGGTTAACCAAGAAGAAGGAAGTAAGCACTGCATCACTCCAAAGGATTTGGGATGTGATGCACGAGGGACTGAGCTGTTTCCAAGAGGTGACGGTTCTTCCTCTCAGCCACCCCGTTTTGTTGTGGGGTGTAGGTACATGAAGTCTGATGGATAATGCCATGTTGATCTAGGTAATCCTGAAATGATAAAGAAAGATATTCATAGCCATTATCAGAACGAAAAATTTTAATGTGAACACCAAATTGGTTGCGAATCTCAACATAAAACTTTTGGAAAATAGTAAACAATTCACTTCTTTCTTTCATTAAATAGAGCCACGTTATCCTTGAAAAATCATCAACAAAAATGACAAAATATTTATATCCATTGTATGACATCACTTTATAAGGACCCCAAACATCTGAATGAACCAAAGAAAAAGGACTCAATACATGTTTATCAACTCTAGGACTAAAGGGAACACGATGATGTTTCCCCAATTAACACGACTCACAATCCAAACCAAAAAGGTGAGCCAATGAAGGAACCAAAGACTTCAAAACTTTCAGTGAAGGATGACCAAATCGACAATGCCACTAGAGAGGAGAGAGGGACAATTGGAGAGCTGTTGACGTACTTTCACCACCATCAAGATAATACAATCCACCAGCTTCATGCCCTCCACCAATCTTCATCCTCGTCTTGAGATCCTGATAAACACACGAAGAGGGGTAAAAGGTAATGGAGCAATTACGAGACTTAGTCAACTTACTAACAAACATAAGATTAAAAGGAAATTTAGGGACATACAAAACTGAGGATAGAGATACAGGGTTCGGGTCAACATTACCAACACCACAAATGGAGGATGTGGAGCCATTAGTAAGGGTAATAGATTGTGATGTTGAGCAATGAGAAAGAGAAGAAAACACACCTCGAGTTTCAGTCATGTGATCAGAGGCTCCAAAATCAATAATCTAGGGATGGGGTGTGGATGCTAGACAAGCCATACCAGAGTGTACGAGAGTGGCCATGTTCTGCTGAGATGTGGCATGTACTAACCTCTCATACTCATCACGGGGAATACTCATAATCTCCTTCCCAACAACATCTATGGATGTATGAGGTACCTGATCGGCTAAATGACTCTCCTGTCTAAAGCTACTATCACTGGTCAAGGTACATACTCAGGAGAATCGGTGGAAGGTTTTTCATCCCTTATGTGCTTCACCTTTTTCTTTGCCTTAAGAAAGACTTCTACAGATTTGGCCTAAGGTACATAATTTTCTCCATTCAACTTAATGAAGGTCATTTGAACATTCAGGTAATCAGTAGGGACCATCACACTAGTCTTGCTACCACTGTTTTCTCCCATTGCTGAATTCGACAAACTGTACACTAGATCACAGTACACCCTGATTTCAGCACTTACTACTGCTGCAAATTGCACTCTTTACACCACAAACCCAACTCTGCGACTGCCTGAAACTTTCCAACACTGTTTAAGGAACCCCCCCCCCCTCCGAATCACATTGAAAGGTGCACAAACCCTAGCACACTACAATCTGAAATCCCACCATACAATCTGAAATAGACTTCTCATTTGATTCACACAAAAAAAAAAATGCATAAAACCTCTTACCTGATCACCGAAAATCAGACCACACAAGACACCCACTGCACCACACGAATCAGCCCTCTTCTCTTCATCGATTAGGGGAGGGATTCTTGGAAATTGCAGAAACCAACCACAAACACCTCAACTGGAGGCATAGAAACCTCCAAGGGAAGAGGGTGATCACTCCTTTTCAGCCCTGTCCCTTATCTCTAGCTAATGGCGAAAAAAATAAGAGAAAACCCTAGGCTTGGTATGTAGATAACAGAATTCTGGGCAGATCCAATTTGCTCAGTTTAGCTCTGATACCATGTTAGTGTTCGGTTTGCCTGTTAGAATGATAACAGTCAAGGAAGAGAGAGAGAAGAGAGAAGGAGAGAAAGGAGAAGAGCGGAAGAGAATCAAGGAGAAAAGATTTTGGTTCGAATGAGAGAAAAAGTTCACTCTCCCATTCGGCCAAATGTATTTTATATTACTAAAATAATGTGGAAAAGTCACATATGCCCCTACTTAAGTTAGGGACATTAAATCTAACATAAACTTACACATCAGCACCTAAACACAAGCATAAAGACAAAATTACCCCTACATACTCGACACTAACATGTCTAAAATCTGAAAAGAGGCATAAATGCTTTTCTACTTTTTAGAGGATCTGAATCCATAAGTTTGTTTGTGTTAGATCAACCCTTTACCTTCTGAAATTTATTGATTTTACTATTTTACCCCTAGAACATACTATTTGGAAATGTTGAATTCAATTTACATTTTCTTATAAAAAATAAATTTCAACCTCAAAATAATATTGAAATAATACAAATAAAAAATAATAAATTACTAATTACTAATTAATAAATGAAACAGTTAAAATTAAAAATAATAATTAATGACTATAAAAATATTAAAATAATTAATAATTTACACAAGTACAAATTAAAATAATTTTAAAAAATCAATGAAATTATTAAAATTTACTAGTTAATAAAAATAAGTAATTATTAATAAATAACACAAGTAAATTTAATAAAAAATAATTAATGTTTAATAAAAAATATTAAAATAATTAACAATTAATAAAAATAATTAATAATTAATGATTAATAAAAATATTATTATTATTCATTGAACCACCGCTACTTCATGTTGCAACGGCGGTGGCGGTGGTGGGAAGATGGGGGAGGGAGGGAGGGAGAGAGAGAGAGAGAGAGAGAGAGAGAGAGAGAGAGAGAGAAGATCGGGGGAGAGAGAGAGCCGCCACTGCAACTTGCAACGGTGGTGGCGGTGGTGGTGATGGGAAATGATAAAACTCAAACTAGATGTTGTATAAGTTCAGATCAGAAGAAAGAGGAGAAGAAGAGAGAGAAGGAGAAAAGATCACAACCGAACTAGAGAGAAAAATTCAAATCCCTCTAGTCGGCCCTTCTTTTATTTATACTCTTCTAAGATATACAAGAATTACCATTGTGTCCTCACTTAAGTGAGAGCCACATCAGTTGAACAATACATATATAACTAAACATAAAAGGACTATACTACCCTTGTACAGCGAGCTCTAACACTCCCCCTCAAGCTTATGAGTATATGTCATATAGTCCTAGCTTGTTACATATGTAGTCCACTCTTCCCCGATTCAACCCTTTGGTAAACAGATCTGCCCATTGATTTCCTGTGTTCACATATGCTGTACTTATCACTCCACTAATCACCTTCTCATGTACAAAGTGGCAATCCACTTCTATATGCTTCATCCTTTCATGAAACATTGGACTAGAGGATATTTGAACTGCAACTTGATTATCACAGTATAGCTTCATAGGAGTGTCAATCGAGTATCCCATCTCCTCTAGGAGATGCTTCAATCACACTAGTTCTTATGTTGTGTGTGCCATAGCCCTATATTCAGTCTCTACACTACTTGCTACCACTATCTGCCTCTTACTCTTCCATGTCACTAAGTTACCACCAAGAAAAGTGTAATACCCTGTAGTGGACCTTCTGTCAGATATGGACCCGACCCAATCAGCATTTGTGTATTCCTGTATCCCAAGACTTCCTCCACTCTTATATAACAAATTACGACCTGGGGCACCCTTTAAGTACCTCACAATCCTTATGACTGCCTCCTAGTGTGGGATTCGAGGGTTCTGCATAAACTGACTCACCACACTGACCGCAAATGAGATATCAGGTTGAGTGATGGTTAGGTAATTAAGCTTACTCACCAATCTTCTATACCTTCCTGGATCCTTAAATTCCTCACCTGTATCACTACCCAATTTAACATTCAGTTCCATAGGTGTTTCAGTTGGTCTGGCACCCAACAACCCTGTTTCTTCTAGCAGATCAAGAACATATTTCCTCTGGCATAGATTAATACCATTCTTGGACCTCGCAACCTCTATCCCTAGGAAGTATCTTAATTTGCCAAGATCCTTTGTCTGGAAGTGATCATGCAAGTAAGTCTTCAACCTATCATCCTAGCATTTGATTCATAGCTAAATACGGAATGGTCAACTTGACACGGTTTCATTCCAAACTTCTTTACTACTTCACTAAATCTCCCAAACCATGCATGGGGAGATTGTTTAAGTCCATAAATAGCCTTCTTAAGTGTACATACCTTTTCACCCTCCCCCTGAGCAACAAACCTTGGTGGTTGCTCTATGTACACCACTTCAAGAAGATCACCATGTAAAAAGGTATTCTTGATGTCAAGCTGAAACAAGGGCCAATCAAACATAGCAACAAGAGAAATCAAAACAAGAACTGACCCAATTTTGGCAACTGGAGAGAAGGTGCCTATGTAATCAATACCATACTGTTGTGAATAACCTTTGGCAACTGACCGAGCTTTCAACTGTTCAACACTCCCATTAGGTAAGTATTTAACCATGTACACTCACTTACAACTAACAACATGCTTCCCAGGCGGAAGAGTGGTGAGGTCCCATGTATGAGTACGAGTCAAGGCTGAGAATTCTTCTTCCATTGCTTGGCGCCACCCTGGAGAAGTGAGGGCTTCCTAGACATCCTTGGGAACAGAGACAGAGGATAACATAGAAACAAACTATCGATGGGAAGCCGAAAGGTGAGATATAGAAACATAATTGGAAATGGGGTGGAGAGTGCAATTGCGTTTACCTTTCCGCAAAGCAATAGGAAGATCAAGGTCAGTACTTGGGGTTGGGGCTGGGGTGGGAACAACTATCGGATCTGTCGACGGTGACGAAGTTGGGGGAGGGGCTAGTGCCTAACAATGTGAATACCTTTGCCGGATAGGTGGTCCTCTCTCAGGTAGCTGAACTGGAGGTAAAGACTGGGTAACAACTGGAACAAGAGGAACGAGATCCTCAACAGGAACTGGAAGACGGGGTGATGGCAACGGAGGAGAAGTATCCAACCCGGAGAAGAAAGGAACATATTCAAAAAATGTAACATCAGAACACACAAAAGAACACCGAGAACGAGGATTATAACACTTATACCCTTTTTGAGTCTTGGAATAGCCAAGAAAGACACACTTAGTGGATCTAGCATCTAACTTGTCCATTCTAGGCCCAAGATTATGAACGAAACACATGTATCCGAAAACTCTGGGAGTAAGGGGAAAAGGAGAAAACGTGGGAAACAGAACAGAGAAAGGGGATTGACCTTCAATGATAGACATGGGCATGCAGTTAATAAGAAAACAGGATGTAAGTACATCATCACTCCAAAAGGGTTTGGGGGACATTCATCTGATGTAAGAGGGACCGTGTAGTTTCCAAAAGGTGACGGTTATTTCTTTCAGTCACCGCATTTTGTTGAGGAGTGTAGGTACACGAGGTGTGATGGATAATGCCATGTTGTTCTAAATATTCTTGAAAGGGTGTGGAAAAATACTCGTGGCCATTATCAGAACGAAGAATTTTAATATGTACACCAAATTGATTACGAATTTTAGCATAAAATTTCTGGAAGATAGAAAACAATTCACTCTTTTCTTTCATAAGGTAAAGCCATGTCATCATTGAATAATCATCAACAAAAATTACAAAGTACTACTTTGTTTGGACCCCAGATGTCCGAATGGACTAAAGAAAAAGGACTCGATGTACGACTATCAACTCTAGGACTAAAGAAGACATGATGATATTTACCAAACTAACACGGCTCACAATTTAAATTAGTAAGACGATTCAACGACGGAACAAGCAACTAAAGAGCTTTAAGAGACGGATGACCAAGTCTGCAGTGCCACTAATGAGGGGAGAGAGATGACTGAAGAGTTGTTGCCGAACCACCTCCACCAAGATAATACAGTCCACCAACTTCATGCCCTCCACCAATCTTCATCCCCGTATTGAGATCCTGAAACACACAAATTGAAAGGGTAGAAAGTTATTGAGCAATTAAGAGACTTAGTCAATTTACTAACAGACATCAGGTTAAAGGGAAACTTGGGAATATATAAAACTAAGGAGAGGGATAATGAGTCTTTGTCAACATTACCAACACCACGTATGGCTAATGTAGAGCCATTGGCTAGAGTAACAGATTGGGAAGTGGAGGATGAAACACTCACCATCTCCTTTTTGGAAGCATCTGTAGATGTAGTGGGGATCTAATCAGTAACTTGAGAGTCTTCTCTTGAGCTACCACCATTTACAACTATATGATTTGCCCAGGTTGAAGGTGGTCCATGTAGATCATAGCAAAAGTTGATAGTATGTCCCTCCATACTATAATGAGTACACCTTCTCTGAGTATTACCATGTCCCCTACCACGGGCTCCCCTGAGTCTCGTCCTCCAACATGACCACCACCATGACCATACATGGTTCCATCACTACAACCACAGCCATGCTAACCTCCTCTACCACCATGACCTCCCCCTCTTGTAACTGCAAATGCAGACCTATCTGACATAGTGGAAGTCTTTGTGGATCCAACTAAAATCTTCAGAAGATGAGCAAACACTTCCTCAAGAGAGGGAAAAGCAGATCCACCTAGTATTTGTGCCCTTACGAGTTCATACTTAGACTTCAACGCTACTAAAAATCTAGTCACATCCAACCGCTCTCTCTGTTGTTGCTGAATTTTGACATCAGGTGTAAGAGGATGATAAACATTCAACTCATTTCATAAATTTCTCATACTAGCATAATAGTTCTCAAGACTCTGATTCCCTTGTTGCAGATTGAAGTACTCTTTGTACAGTTGGTAAACCCTAGTAGTGTTGTCTTGTCCAAAATATAGTTTCCTTGCATGATCCCAGACTTGCTTGGCTGTATCTAAAAACATGAAGTTCACACTAATTTTGGACTCCATGTTGTTCCATAGACAGTTCATAATTTGAGTATCCTCCTGCTCCCATTCATCATATCTTGGAGAATCAATTGGGGGTTTATCTTCCCTCACATGTTTCACTTTCTTTTTGACTTTCAGGAAAACTTCAATAGACTTAGCCTAAGGAACATAATTCTCACCATTCAGTTTTATAGAGGTTATCTGCACATCCAGATAACCAAAAGGCACCATCACACTTGATTTGTATTCACTGCTGTCTCCCATGACTGCACAAGAAAACAATGGAAGCTATACCACTAAATTGTTACTCTACTGTCCTAATAAATCACCACACTCCACACAAATGATTGAACATCACTAGGGTTCCTAGTACCAGGTTTCAGCAACAACACTCACAACTATTCGCCACTGTTTCAACAACAATATTCACAACTGTTCACCACTTTTAGCAATAGCACTACTGTTTCCATCTACTATCAGCACTAGAAACCCTCACAACACACCTCACGAATAAGATATTCAGTTTTACAACATATAAAAAAAAACTTGCTACATACCACAACTTAGTTCGAAGATCATGTACCTGTTGAGTAGAGGGTACTAAGTCTGCACTATCACCATCACAAAACCAACCCTCTTCGAATTGTTGAGTAGAGGATTTTCTACCAATGGAAACCCCTAGAAGGAGAAAATGACTGGTCATTTTCTTTCTTTCTGGAAAGCTCTCTAGGTATCATTGAGAATTATGCAAAACCCTAGAAAGGAATGCGTAGAACGGAGAGAAAAGGAGACGATTGATCTAAACTGATTATCGTGGCTCTGATACCATGATGAAACTCAGACTTGATGTTGTATAAGTTCAGATCAAAAGAAATACGAGAAGAAGAGAGAGAAGAAGGAGAAGAAGAAGAAGAAGAAGAAGAAGAAGAAGAAGAAGAAGAAGAAGAAGAAGAAGGAGAAAAGGTCACATCCGAACTAGAGAGAAAAATTCAAATACCTCTAGTCGGCCCTTCTTTTATTTATACTCTTCTAAGATATACAAGAATTACCATTGTGCCTTCACTTAAGTGGGAGCCACATCAGCTGAACAATACATATATAACTAAACATAAAAAGACTATACTACCCTTGTACAACTGGCTCTAACAGGAAGATAGGAGAGGGAGGGAGAGAGAGAGAGAGAGGACATGGGGGAGAGAGAGAGAGAGCCTTGCAGCGGCAATGGCGGGAAGACAGGGCGGAGAGAGAGAGAGAGAGAGAGAGAGAGAGAGAGCGAGTGAGAGAGAAAGAGAGATCCAATGGGGAGGGGTAGTTTTGACTTATGGCCACGTCTGAAATGTGTTTGAACGTGTTAAGTGACTGGCCTTAGTCTAAAAATTTCAGATATGAAAAAAGTTTTCAGACCCCATTTCAGATGCAACACCAAACGAATGTTGCGTCTTTAAAGCAACATTTTCAGATTCAGACGTCTGAAAAGTGCAATCAAACGCCACCTTAATCTGGCTCTGCTTCAATTTTTTAAAGTACAACAAAATTAAAAAGTTAAAAAGTTAGTTGATTACATTTTAGTTTTCAACTTTCTAAAATCCAATTGGATTTGAAGGCCTAAAATTTGAATTCGAATCCTAACAGACTTAGATCAAATTTGGATTTAATCTAACTCTGCTTTAATTTTTAAAATCACAAAAAATGTAAAAGTTAATTAATTTTCAACTTTTCGAAATTTGATTGATTTTGATGACCTTGAGTTCAAATTCAAATCCTGATGGACTTGGATCAGATTTGGATTTAATCCAACTTTGTTTTAATTTTTAAAATACAAAAAATAAAAAGAATTATTTTTCAACTTTATGTGTAATAAATTCATGCAAATATAATATATTGAATTTATTATATGTATATATTCATATATCTATCTACTATATACATTCATATATAATATAATATAAACAACTATATTTTTTATTATTTTAAACATAACTATATAAATTTTAATCTGATCTAATGGAGTCGAATCCAAATCTCATTCATTTACATAAACATATGATCTGAATCTAATATAATTGAAATGTGTGTTGGGTCAAGCTATGCATCTAAATCCATTCGAAATCCAATTGGATTGAAGACCATCGATTCGAATTTGATTCAGATTGGATTCAAATTTAATCTGACTCGGCTTCAATTTTTTAAAATATAAAAATTAAAATATTAATTACTTTTCAACTTTCTGAAATTTGATTGGATTTAAAGACCTCAAATTTGAATTTAAATTAGAATTCACCTAAGTTTTGGACTTTAACAATACTTACAATTGGATTTGAAGACCATCGATTCGAATTTGATTCAATTTGGATTCAAATTTAATCTGACTCTGCTTCAATTTTTTAAGATATAAAAATTAAAATATTAATTACTTTTCAACTTTCTGAAATCTGATTGGATTTAAAGACCTCAAATTTGAATTTAAATTAGAATTCGCCTAAGTTTTTTACCTAAGTTTTGGACTTTAACAATACTCGCATTGGGATTGATTATTGGTTTAGTGTTTAATAATCAATCTACTTTCTAAAGATAAGAATCTTTTCCATGTTTTCTTTTTATAAATAAAATAATTTTATTTATTTATTTTTACATGATAAACTGGTCAAACCCAGAATGCATACAATATCAATATTTTTTAGGGTTGTTTGGTTTATAGTCGGAATCGGAATCGAAATCAAAATTCTTTGGAATTGGAATTGGAATGGTCCATTCCCATAATTTGTTTGGTTCAGACAAGAATGAGAATGGGAATTAAAATCAGTAGGAATGGGATTTCATTCCCAAGGGAGGGGCGGGGGGAGAATGGTCATTCCAGCAGGAATGGGAATAGGATTCCAATTCCGCCTAACCAAACAATTGGAATCGGAATAGCCCATTCAGATTCCGATTCCAAATCCTTATTCTTGTAAACCAAATGGACCCTTAATGTTATATACACGTGTGAAGCACATGCTCTTATACTAGTAAGTTCATATAAAAGTGGGAAAATCTATGGTACCCAAAAGAAATAGTATCGAAAGAGCAAACCTGCAACTTCTTTCACCTCTTTGGCATCTTTCTCCTCTGAGATAAAATCTATGCTTCCCTCTGCAGCTGATAATCCCTCTTGATGACTTCCAGAGTTTGTTGACTTGAACATTTCATCATTCTCTAAATCAGCCAACTTTTCTTTTGATTCTCCTTTTAGCAGGTCCACTATCTCAAGCATGGTGGGTCTCTTTTCAGGTTTGTTCTGACAACAGATGAGTGCAATAAGAATAACCCTCTTTAGCTCTTCTTCCACGTACTTCTCATTCAGCTTGGGATCTGCAACTTCACTAAATTTTTTCTCACAAACCAATGGCAGTGCCCAATCAGTGATTATCTGCATTGTTGTTGCACAGGGTTTCTCTATGGGTTTCTTGCCACTAGCTAGCTCTAGCAAGAGTTTGCCAAAGCTATAGACATCACAGCTTTCTGATGCCTTCTCAAGCGTGGCATATTCAGGGGCAAGGTAGCCAAGGGTGCCCTTTACCTTGGTGGTGACATGAGTTATTCCATCAAGTATGAGCTTCGCAAGACCAAAATCAGCAACTTGGGCCTCAAAATCTGAATCTAGCAACACATTGCTAGCTTTGATGTCACTATGGATTATAAGTGGTGTTGCATGATGATGAAGGTAGCTGAATACAGTAAAAGATAAGGTTATGGGATGAGAGGAAAGAAAGTACAAAAAGAAACTAAGGAGAACATTTCAACTTACGCAATTCCCTCTCAGATCCTATTGCAATTTTCATCCTTTGTTCCCAATCAAGCAGGCATTCTGCCGAGTGATGTCCATGAAGATGGGAGAATAAACTCAAGTTAGGCATGTAATCATAAACTATAAGACGTTCTTGTCCTTCAGCACAGTAACCACGTAAACTTAGCAGATTTTTGTGCCTGACTCTGCCCAGTATCTCCACCTCGACGGAAAATTCCATATCAGCTTTCTCACTCCACACCTTCAACCTTTTAACAGCAATCTGCAACAATTATCACTTCAGCAAAAGGCACATTTAGATTATTTCTAAGTAATTACACAGCTTAATGAAGACTGAGGAGTCCTAGTTGAGACAACAATAGCTACATTAAACCCATTGGATCAATGGATCAAAATCAAAATGCATATCAGCTACGCAATCTGACTGTTCCTAGCTTTTTGAAGCACTTCCCACAGACGGCGCCAATTGACGCTACGCGCATTTTACTGCTTACTAGCTCTCTTGCTCTCTAATTATTCTCAGCTCGCACATACTGACTTAAGCATCGGAACGACCTCGCCGAGTAAGCACCCCCGGGTTCTCTGATTCTTTCTGTGCAGATTCTCCACATCCATCGTCTACTGGAAGCTAAGCCACCACTAGCTAGGAGCAGCCAGATTGCACAACATCATATATCACTTGTAATAACAATGATAACTCGTGATTCCCTTCTTGAAGGGTATCCTTAAGCTTGTGAGCTAATGCTACTCACCTGGAATATCATTTGGTTTGGACTTTGGAGATATTTCAAAATCTTCTAAATTATATTTAACCAGGAATAGTTCCATGATTTTGTTTAACTTTAATAGTACATAATGTTTTTTTTAATATTTTGACAGTTGTTTTCATTTACTTGTCATAGCAAATTGCTTAGCACTGAATTAAGTTTATATATATATATATCAAACGGATTTAGGTCACTCACATTCTTCAATGAGGTCACTCATGAAAAAAAATATTCAATGATATAGCCACTAGCTAGCTGGAAGCCCAGAAAGGCTATACCTGTTCCTCATGTTACTCAATTTGTCCTCTCTTTATGTGGCAAATCTTGTAATACACTGAGGAGTCAAATGTATGATGATCCATACAATGATGTGAACATGAAATTAACACACATATCCAAATATCACTCAATTCCCCCCCAAATTCTTTCTATTCCAATGGCTAAAAAGAACTCAATTAACAGAGAGATCCAGATGACTCAGCTAAAGGAGGAATGCATGCAAAAGCAGACAATTTCCTTTAATATTGTAAATTGGTATTAAATAGATAGCTCCTATACAATCTTGTAAATTGTAGTACATGTCTGGTGGGTTTGCCATTTTAGACATCATGTCAGCAATTGACACTGGAACTACTTGCATACAAGTGTGGAAGCAAGAACAATACTCCATATTTCTTCTGGAAATTCATTAAACTTCAATTGATAATGAATGCTGCCACATTTTATTGACGAATATAACAATTACATCGTACAACAAAGACCAAATAGAATCAGAAGGCTCTTTGAAGAAAATGACATATCATCCTTGAAAAAGGTAAATAGTGAAGATTGCTTATGGATTTTGTGAACTTTTTCACAGCAATTCAAAGTGAGTCTTTGACTTCCTTTCCAACAAAAGAAAAAAAGAGATATTGATGGTGCGCAATCTGGCCGATCCTAGTTGTCAACAATCTTGTCTTTGACTGAAGCAACAGGGGGCCTGAAACGGAGAAGAAAGTGGGGAGTCTTTGGGAAGAAACCCAGTGAGATTGCTCTAAAACTCAAGTTAGTATTCTCTCAAAGGCAAGATAAAATCAGATGGCGCAAAGTTCACATACCTTGTCCTCAGGGGGTAGAGAGCATTTTATAACCACTTCGCGCATTCACTCCTAGGCTTCTATCAGGTCGGGTATGATTACTTCTGTGCTTCTGCCAGTTCGGGTGTCATCACCTCTGCTGGGATAAAACCGCCACTGCTCTTTGTCGGAGCTGTCTCTGTAACTGGAGATGGCGGTGGCAGGTGGCGGTGGCAGGTGGCCGTTGAAGTGCGGCTGTCAAGCGTCAGATCCCAAGTCATTCAGGTGCACCGCCCCTGGATATGGACTCCTTCGGTGTCAGGTACGGTGTGGTTTGTTCAGTTCAGTGTCCTGGAGGCGAAGTGCTGGAGTGGTGTGCGAGGTTAAGTCTTGAGTTCGGATAGAGGTGCGGCCTGAACTACCATGGGGCAGGCCAGTTCGGGTTGTTGCCCTTTGTGTTCATAAGGCTCTAGGCCTAAGGGAGAGCTCGGGCTCCTTATGGGGAGTTCGGGCTCCTTGTAGGGAGTTCAGACCACTGGTTCCTCCTTTCAGAGCTCACGCCTTGGCGTGCTGTTGTGCCGAGCTGTTGCCTTTACCACGTATTGAGTGGTTACGAGGTCGGGCCAAATCTTCCTTCATCAGATATAGTCTCCTAAATTCACAATTCAGGTTCTTCATTTGGCAATTGTACGCTGGTTTCATGTGGTTCATTTAACTAAACCAAGGAAAATTATGTATCATCATCTCATCATCTAAGCTGCATCCCAACTATATGGGTCCTCATAGGCAACATGAATCCTATTCGGGCATTCTGTTCTATTCAGTACTATATCCATTCTTAAACTATGGGGTGGGCTCTTAAATCATTTCTTACTACTTTAATATATATCCTAAAGAAGAAAAGTTAAGGATTTGAATTATGAAAAAATGATTCATATCTTAGAGAAAGTGAAAAAGACGAAAGAGAAGATGGATCATTGAATTGGGAGTCTTATGGAAAAAGACGAAAGAACAATACTCCATATTTCTCCCAAGTTCAGTAAATCATCTATACCATAGAACATTATGTCCTCAATATTCTCCTAAACCCAATTAGCACATGGATCATTGAATTGGGAGTCTCAATTCACATGAATCATAAGGGTTCATTTTCCAGTTATATTTGACTTAAGCTATAAAACACTGAATAATTATGGATATTCAATAGGAGCACTGAGCTCAAAGATCAGTGCCAGGGGGATCCTCCATCTTGGAATAGGTTTCATGTGAGTTCTTTTGTAAGTCTATATGGTGTAGCATGTGTGCTTGTACCTATATAGTTTCTATGTTGCAAGGCTATATTTGATGTTGCCCCTAGACCAGCATCTCCCTGAATTTTGATCAATACCACCTGATTGGTCACTTTTACTATAATACCATTTGATTGGCAGTAAATTTCTCCAATATCATAGTCGAATCCTATATAAAAACTTTTTTCAAAATACCTTGCCACTTGTTTTAAATTGAGTTATTTTCACTGACATTCTTAATAATGAAAATGTTAAAATATATATTTGTAATTGATTGGACAAACTCCAACCTAAAACTGGATATGGAGCTGTGACACAGATCACATATGGGATCATGGGATTGAATGCATATCCAATATTCCAATCCAGTAGATCCCTTCTTTAATCGATGGTGTAAGGGGGTGTTTGACAATGTAAATGTTTTTGTTTTCAAAAACACAAAACAGCTGTCATATCAATACAAATGTATTGTTTTTTGTTGCCATGGTAGTTGATTTTATTTATAAAAAGCAAAACCTTTTACGTTGTCAAACACCTCATAAATTGGCACAATAAATCACTTAGAGGGTGTTTGGTTCTGTTTATATTTATTCAGTAAATGTTTTGTACTTGTGTGACTGCAAAATCGAGAAACACATTTAATGAGGGCGTTTATGACATATAGGCGCCATTAGGCACCACATCAACAAAATGTCACTAAATGCCTACCTGTTTCAGAAGCTCCATTTGCAAACTTCGATACACATAAATGCAATTAATGAAGCATTTGTTGATAGGATGCCTATGTGGCACTATCAATAAACATTTAAAAGTAGGGAAAGGAAAGTAAATGTAGGAAAACCTTTACAAACCTTGTATTGAGCTAGGGTGTCGGGTGCTCTTAAGGAAGCCAGGGGCTCACTCGCTCCTCGATCTTTGGAGTCAACAACGTTTGGTTCATTTCAGTAGCTCGAACGAGAGTCGACTTATTTCAATGTAGGTCTTGTCGAGCCTGACTTCTCACCCTGGTTGGTGGTCCACCCACACTTGAGTGAGCTATCAGGCTCCACACATTCATTGACTAACCAACCATCAGTCTCCCTATGTTTTCCTTCCTTTCCCTACCTTTTCCTTCAAACCAAATATAGCTTAAAATATGCCTATGTGGCAACAAAACAATGACATCAAATAAAGATTAAAAAAAGTATTTTATGAGAAAACACCATATTTATACGTATCATTTTTTGAGAAAACACTTCTCATGAAACGACATTGGTTGTAAACAAAAGTTCAAATAAGCCCCCACAACATCCCACAGCACATCCATTGTGTATTGGGAACATCTCCCTAATACCATCATTTTTGATATTATCATTGGGATATATTCCAAATATACGGTAGAGATGTGCTGTGGGACGTTGTGGGGGCTGATTTGTATTATGTAAACACCGCCCTAGTGCTAGGAGGTTGGTGTGAAAATCACTCGCAAAAGCAAATTTGGATTTATCCCCCAAACCCCTAAACCCTAACACCGACCCCTCGACGGCCCCACCCCTGGGTGGCAGCATAGAATCGTGGAATTGAGATCCCCCGGTTGGGTGGTTGAAGGACCAAATTTTTTTTGTCGTACATTGTATGTGGGCTATGGACCCATTGATCCATAGTATATTCGCTATGGACCCATGGATCCATGTATGATGGGTGATATTTATTGGCTACATCTAACGGGTCCCACTTAGTATATTCGCAAATCGCAATAATAAAAATCATCGTACCGTACGTAAGCAGAGATGAATTGAGGCCGTTTGATCTCATTCATTGAACGGGAATGAATTTGCAATGATATCGGATCCAGGTGGTGGGACCAGTCCGACCAGAGCAGTAAATCTCTTTATTTTTCTTCTCTAGACGGGAATTGAGAATTAAACAAAAAAAATGAAAAGAATGGTGGGATCTGGCACTGGCATTGTGGCAGTCAATTTTTGTCGTGTCACACTCAGATCACGTGGTTTTAACGTTGGCATTTTTATAAGTGTTTGTTGACTCATTAGGTTTGGAAAGAAGGAACAGAAAAGAGAAGAGAGAGAGAGAGAGAGGACAACAAACCATCCGACGTGGACATCCAGCGCAGGTTTACTTTTTGGCATTTGTTCATCTTTTGGAATTGAACGCTGTGATATGCTGATCTGGCACATCTAGGGAGCGACTCCTCAACGGTTCTCTCTTTCTCTCTCTCTCTCTCTCTCTCTCTCTTACAGACTTGCAGGTATAAATATTAAAAAATTGCCCCAATAGACCAATACCAATTACCACTTTCAAACTTTCAAATCTCTCTCTCTCTCTCGCTCGCTCGCTCGCGCTCTATCGTCTCTCTCCATCTTCTGCACCTATTGTCATTTTTCTTCCATTCGGCACCAGCTCAATTCGAAAACCCTGCTACACTGAAAACTCTCCAAATCATTGGAGCCGGCTCCTCAAGCGACGGGGCACCCGTGTTTTTGGTGTTTGGGGACGCTTCAACAGATGGAGCTCCTATTCTAGGTCTTCGTTGTGCTTCTCGTTGGCTTTTGATTTTAGGTGTATATCCTACATCGGAGCAGAAGAAGAGGAACCGCTTTTGGTTACGTCGTCATTTTAGGGTGCTCTGATTATCGTTGGAGGCTCTTACATCTTTCCCTGATTATTGACGTATTTTAGGGTTTATCACCTGGTTTCTCGCTTCCAGACACGCTTTCATTAGGGTTTTCGAGTAACCAATTTTCAGGTACCATTTTTTTTCACTTTTTTTGCATTGTTTCATCTCAAGCTTCCCTCCCCCGCCCCATTTTCTGGTTGTTAATCATTTGTTGCTTAATTTCGTTTTCTAACATACCCTTCTTCCTCATAGTTCGCAATTTTTTACTTCTGTTTTATTCAATTAAATCCATGAAACTTGTAAAACTTTCAAGCAAAGATTCATGAAAACTTGAAACCGTTGCGCAAATACGTCTGGAATCAGTAACATCATTACGTGCTTGAAATTCTTATAAATTCCAAAATCAATCAATGAGAAAGAAAAAAGAAAGCATCTTTTCGCAATACAGAGATTAAGGGAATTAATTGAACAAGCTCTTTAATATTCTGATAACTAAATTGAAAGGACTTGGTGAATTGCGTAACTACAGACCTAACACAATCCTAAGAATGACGATTGGGTTTCAAATGAAGTATTATAGTTGCTGAAATGCTAAGATATATTAAAGATATTGTTTTCCACTAGTCTGAAACTTAAAATAAGAGGTGGCATGGATATCAGATATTGTTGTTATTGCATTTATCTATTTTTGCCCTTTACTGGGTGACTGATTTCCTGTTGACCATACATTATGCTCAAAGAACCTTCCTTGATCTTCTGCTGGTTGTGTTTTTGTCTTGCTTATACTTAATGCTTTTTTCCCAGTCTGTACTTGTATGAATTACATCTCTGGGAAGTTCTCTGGAATTTATGTTGATACCAAGTATACAAGATTTGTTTTCGACCCATGGTAGGTTTCTGTAGCATTACTTTGAAGTTTGAACCTTGGTGTATGGGCTAAAGAATAGAGAATATCCGTTAGCTTTCAAAACTAGTATAATAAAACATTATCCAACGTGCATTTTTTAATCTTCCATCTCTAATCTCTTACTTACACGTGAATTGATGTTTTGAGCTTCAAGACAAAACTGAGCATCTCTACACCATTAACATAATTCATATATGGGAACAATGGTGACGTGACATACATTATCTCTAATTCTTCAAAGACAACGACATGGTATAATGGACATTAAGAGGGCCTAGGTGTTTAGCTCCTTCAAGATGCTCACATTTCAGTTCTTCAACTCTTGAAAAAAATGGTACAAGGGGACTCTGTCAGTTAATTAGGTGGTCTGAGAAGTGGTGCTCTTACTCTTGAGTATTACAGCTATGCATACCTATGTTGCTTCCACTGGGATGTCTAGAAGTACTTGTGCTGCTGAGGAAAAAGTGCTATATTGGCTATGGGAAACTAAATCAGGAAATTAGCCATGGATTGGAATAGCAAAACATGATTTGCATGATAAATCCCATGTTATTAGAATAAGAGTTTCTTCAGTATTTTTAGTTATACTTTGGACTGATAATGATTATGACTATGATAGTGAAGAAGTCGGTTACCCTACCTGTGTTACAGAGAAGTAAAGATATATTTAATATGTTTAAATATCATTCTGGTGTCTTGCAAATAGATGGGGGATAAACAGGCTCTATTTTTATAGAATTAGGTAATATTACAATACAATATCGTCATTAGCATTTTGCAGTGATCAAACATGATATAGAATTAGATAATATAGCATTTTTCTACTGTGTATTTAGGTCCAATAATATCCAATGGCAGTGACTCTTGACTGGATGTTCTTATATTTTCTTATATTGCATCTTTTGCATTAAATTTCATATCATATTTGGAATTAGATCAATATTTATGGTGTTCAGTTTAGCCTAGTAGAAGTAAATTAATTTTTCTAATGCTGATAAAAAAAAAAAAAACTAGTAGAAGTAAACATCCTATTTTAGTGCTTTCATTGAACATATTTTCCTTGCTTCTCTTTAATATATCTTCAGAAGGTCTTGACTATATAATATCTATTCCATACTTATTATTTCAGGTTTAGCTGCTCCAACAATTAATAATATTATTATAATACCAGTTCCATAGGAAACAGAAACCAAAGCTTGGTTGCTATTGTTTCTAAATTTCTTCTATTTCACTTTATAGCATTTCTTCAAAGAAACTAGCCTTGATTCTAGAGTAAGACTTGTTTTAAGTTGAAAGTTTGGACCCATTCTTGTCCACAATATATAAGGCATTGCCTTTTTGGGGAAAATGAATAAATATAATACTTAATCCAACTTATTTAGAAATGTGCTAATTAGCTATACCTATTTAATTATTTGGAAGTCGGAACATATTTTTAGTAAAATTGGGTTAGATACTGTAGTGTTATCTTTTATGCTTTCAAAAGGTGTGCGCCTTTCCAAAATTTGTGCATTTTTCTCTTTGTTAGGCCTAGCGGCTGGGCGGAAGGGGGCTACCCCCGGATCCCCGACCAAGCCCCTTGACTCCTTGAGACAAGCCCAAATAAGTCCATGTCGAGGTCTTACATTTTTAATCCCTTATCCTTACAAAAAAAAAGTTTTATAATTTTAATTTGTCTTTTAAAAGTATCTTTTAGGATGAATGAATGAACAAACATTAGCAAATAGGGGCTTTCCTCAAGAGGCTTGGTACAAAGGTGGCTCGTAAATTAGGAGAAAAATGTTTAACATCACATTAACTATTTGAAATAATGCAGTTAGGAAAAGAACAAAGAGATTGAAAGTTTTATCTGCTTGAATATGTTTTATGTGTTATGTTTTTTGAATATGTTTTACATGTTAAGTTTTTAGCTTTTCTATTTTTGCGCCTTGAACTGATTCTTGAATATGTTTCAAACACTGATTCTTACATTAAAAACAAGATTTCCTACATTTGAAAAGAAAGGATTTATTTTACCAAATATGTCAAATGGATCCAGTAAAATATGCATTTTTTTCCAGAAGTGGATTTTAATAGACCTATATATTTCTTTATTTTGTATTGAATTCATACAAATGCCAAAGAAAAGATAATAGAAGAGATAAAATAGAATATAATATAGGAAAAAGGGAAGCTGGCACGGCAACTTAACATTGAAGATCAACTGTAAGCTGCAGTGCTGGCATCTGCTATCCAGAGGAGTCTGTATTTTAAAACTGGCATCATTTAAAAGAAAAGAAAATGTTTTGAATGGCATTATTCTCCAGTATTTTCATCCAGATGCATTATAGTTTCTTAAAGATTAGTATCATTTAAAAGAATAGCAAAGCCATTCTACAGCGATTTTCACCCAGATGCCTAATTGGTGTCATGGTCCTGCAGTATGGTGTGTTTTAGCTTTTAGGTGGTGCACATTACCATTAGTGTAATACTAGTACTTGTGAAGGAAAAATATGGAATAATATTGGGGGATTTCTGTTTTAGAATGTACTTCCAAATTCAGCAATGTGGGAAATGTGCTTTTACCTTAGGCATCCTTTGGATAAAGGGCCTTAAAGACCAAGTTTCTTGGTTCCACCATTCAAATATAATGGTCTTTCCAACATGCAAATAGATGCTCACACCCAATTTGGATGGGATGTCATTGCAGCCACATGGGTCTATGCTTTTGAATGATGAATTCATCAGGGTGGCAATTAGATTCAAGATGCTAGAATGCATTTGTTATCTTCTAAATTTAGATTAGCCATCCTTTTGTTCATGACTAATGGTTCTCACCTACATTGACAGGTAGATACCAGAGGGCAACAAAACATATATAATAACAGACAAGAGCAGTATGGACACAAAAGCTCGCCGCAATGATAAGAATTCTTTAAGAGCAGAGGTAGGAGAGATAGACACCAGAGCCCCATTTCATTCAGTGAAAGATGCTGTCAACTTGTTTGTCAAAGGAACTTCCTCAGGGGAGAAACCTGGCATTAAAAAGTCAAAACCTTCTCCTACAGAGGTATTTCTCATATCAAATAATTAGTTTTTGAAAATTTAGGTGAGGTCACATTATCTATTGCTTATAGTGGTAGTTATTCCATTGACTAATGCTGCTGACAAAGCATAAAATCAACTTGAATTTGAGAAATTTTCTGATGCTGCATTTTGTGGTTCCAATTTTCCATCAGTGAGGAAAAATGGTGTTACTCTTGGGTGCATTTGTCCCTTTTTTTGTGATTATATATACCAAATCTTATTTATTCAGAAAATTTGACATCAGACAATCAATTGAAACGAGCAATATTTTCAAGATTCTAAGCACCAATAATCACATTGATTTCTTTATTAATAATAATCACATTTATTTTTCATGAAGCTTATGGTAATTAGTCCTTTTATCCAAGCATAGTTTTTGAACTGTTTGGTTGCTTCTTTTGCCATGTTATATAGTTATCTGTCATGTTATAAAGTTTTCTCATTTATTGATGCCTTTAATATGGGAATCCTTTTAGCTCAATATTTTTTCTTCAAGCTAGCGGCTTGTGCTGGATCTTTATTATCCTGCTTATGCAGACCAAGCCATACTATTCTCTGATTACATCAGCTGTTTCTCTAACATGTATACTCCATCTCTTATTGTACCACAGAGAGTTTTGGCAAAAGAGACCCAGCTCCATTTGGCCCAAAAAGAGGTAAGCAGGCTCAACAGACAATTGCAAAATGCTGAAAACACCAAGGTCCAAGCACTTTCTGAGCTTGAAGAGGCTAAACAAACCGTTCAGGATTTGACTGATAAGATCAAAGCTGTAAAGGAATCCAAGGAGTCCATAATTAAAGCAACAGATGCTGCAAGGAATCAAGCTAAGAAACTAGAAGAGGTAAATTCTATTGGCCTTGAACCAGCTAATGGTGCTTGGAAACAGGATTTGGACAGCACAAGAGAACAGTATACTGCTGCCATCACTGAGCTTGATGCTGCAAAACAAGAACTTAGGAAAATATGCCAGGATTTCAAGGCATTAATGGAAGCAAAAGTTGCTGCCTTCCAGCAAGTAGCAGAAGCTGGATATGCAGTGGAGACTAACAAAGAGAAGGCTGGTGAACTCTCAAGGGAGATAGCAGCAGTACAAGAATCATTGGGGCATGTGAAGATTGCTATTGTGCAAGCACAACAGGATCGGGAAAATAATCTTGCAGAAAAAGATGCTCAGGGGCAGTCTTATAAAACTGCTTTAGAAGAAGCTGAGAAGAAGTTATTATCCTTGAGAAAAGAGTTCAATCCTGAACCTACCAGGAATCTTCAGGCAAAGCTGGCTGAAACAGCTGTTGAGATAGAGGCTCTAGAAAAGGAGATTGAAGATGCTCGAGCTTCTGATTTGGATTCAGTGAAAACTGTGACATTAGAACTTGATGATGCTAAAGATGCGCTACAAAAAGTAGCAGAAGAAGAAAGCTCACTCCAGAGCTTGGTGGAGTCCCTTAAGCTGGAGCTAGAGACTATTAAGAAAGAGCATTCTGATCTGAAAGAGAAAGAAGCAGAAACTGAATCTGTTGCTGGTAATCTGCATGCCAAGCTCCAGAAAAGCAAGAATGAGCTTGAGGCAGCCCTTGCCTTAGAGTCTAAAGCAAAAGGTGCTTCCGATGAACTAATCTCAACACTGCAGCAGCTAACAGCAGAAGCTGAAAATGCAAGGGTAGAAACAGAAACTATGAAGAAAAATGCTGAAGAGCTGAAGAAGGAAGCCCAAGCCACCCGAACTGTGCTAGAAGAAACAGAAAGGAAGCTACTGGTTGCATTGAAAGAGGCTGAAGAAGCAAAAGCAGCAGAGGCAATGGCCCTTGATCAGATCAAGGTTTTGTCTGAAAGAACAAATGCATCTCGTGCATCACCATCTGAGTCTGGTGCCAATATCACAATATCAACAGAAGAGTTTGAATCTTTGAGCCGGAAAGTTGAGGAATCTGATAAATTAGCTGAAATGAAAGTAGCTGCTGCAATGGCTCAGGTGGAAGCTGTGAAGGCAAGTGAGAATGAAGCACTGAAAAGGTTGGAGGCAACTCAAAAGGAAATTGAGGAGATTAAAGCTGCAACAGAGGAAGCCTTGAAGAAGGCAGAGATGGCAGAAGAAGCAAAAAGAGCAATTGAGGGAGAACTGCGGAGATGGCGTGAAAGAGAGCAAAAAAAGGCAGTTGAAGCTGCAACATTGATTCTGGCAGAGGCAGATGTTTCTGTGAAATCATCTCCACACTATGCTCAGGTTCAAAAGCCGAACTCAAAAGCCCGTAAGGTGGAGAAACCGAAAAAGTGTACATCAAAGAAAGCATTATGGCCCAGTTTAAGTGGTTTCTTCAATAGAAAAAAGAGCAAAGTTGAGGGTGGGTCTCCATCATATCTTCCAGGCGAGAAACCTGTATAAACTGCGTTTGGTGATGATTGTTTATGTGTTCAGGAAGAAAAACATTCATATGTCTTGGTTTTGTATATTGGGAAGGTATATTACTTCATGTTCTTTTCTTTTGTGTCCATTGTGAATGGAAAAAATGGGACAGTGAATTTTAAAGTTTAAAATTTTGAGCCTTTGGCCGACCAAGAAAATGTCTGAGCCTTCCAAGAATTTTGGCATTTTCATCTCCCAGTATGGTATCCTGTAGCAAGAGATGTTTGCCTTTTCTTATGTACAGTGCAAAGCCTTGTATTTTGTATTTCTAAACCTGTATTTGCACTGTACATATTTGTATTTTTACTCTTCCCAAACTGAGCCTAATGTTCTCGCCTGGAAAAACTGCTCTCTGTTGTGTAAAGCGAAGCGGTTAGTAATTGGAACTTGGAAACATGAATGAGACAACTTTTTTCTTCTGATGATAATCTGGGCCATTGGTTTTCTGGATTATAGGTCTTCTCAGTCTAGCACAATTTGGTTCTAAATAAGCCTAAAGCAGAATTTATGAATGAGTAAACCTGACAAATGCTTGACTTGCTAGTTGCTAAGCCTGATCCATGGACAAGGTCACAACCTCAATACTTTTTTTCTTTCTGTATAGAAGTCTAGGTCTAGCCAAAATCAAACTTCTGAATTGCAAAACATTAACCAGAAGCAGGGAGGAGAGGGAAGCTACTTATTGAAGCAACCTTGTCATTTGATATCCTACATCTAAAAGAATGTTACATTATAATTGCACATTACAAAAAAGGAGCAGTAAATTATGAAATATTTCTACCAGTCTATGGAAGGATTATACATAATTTGTCTTTACAATCTGTTTGGATTCCTTGGGCATTCTACTTTCACTATGTGAACTTGGGGTATAAATCAACCTGAGCTGCTTTCAAGGTCTATATCTATGAAACTTTTAGGACTTGGTGCGCAAGGGGTGATGCTTTGTTATATGATTTGGGTATAAGGCCTTAAATTCTTCTGATCTTGATAACTGGATTAGATTTGGGAATAGAGGCAGTTACCTCATTGCTTATCGCCAAACCTTGTTTTCTCGCAACCGTTCAAGAATGATCAAACACACAATTCACCATTGTCAAAATGGATTGACAAGGACCCAGTAGCACAGTCCTCTTATATAGCATTCTAAATTCTTCCTGCCTACTAGTTGCCGATCTTTATGGAGATCTATAGATTGGGAAGCACATACAGATGATAACCTTCGTGAGATGGGAAGCTGATAAAACAAATACAGATTACAGACATATGTTATCTATCAACATGAGCAATTTAACCAGAAGAAAGCGTCAAGGTGGATCAATTCAAACAACATTGAGATAGGATGAATCAGTACCTGTAATCCAGTTATCCACATACACTAAGATACCCAACACTCCACATTTTGGAAGATGGGTAAAGAAAAGAAAACCAGAAGATAGGTCCATCAAAGGCTTTACATAAAATCCCCCAATAAAACAGATGACAGCTTGCTCCATATCACGACTTTATCAGGTATAGAGATAAAAGAGTTCGAATAGGCCACCGTCAAAGTCTACCCAGATTGAGTGATTTGAGAAACAGTAAAAATCTAAACAAATCTGAGATAAAGTCTATATAGTCTCAGAAACCCAAAAAGGATTTGCAATAGAATGCAACAATTAAACTAAAAAATAAAAATATTCCAATTACAAAGATATTTTGGCTTAATATAACCTTTCGGGAGTGCAGGATGCAGAAGATGAAAACATAAAAAGGAAAACAACAAATAGTAAATAGAAGGGACGAAAAATCTCGCTCACCACCGTATTGAAGAAGTTGGAGTCAGGAAGAAGCAGCAGCAGCAGATTAAGTCAGTGGGGATAGGGAAGTAAAGATTGAAACGTAGTTTCTAAGGGAAATCAGTGGGGATGCGTGGCGTGCATTTGCAATTTCCTGTCACAGCACGTGCTTTTCGGTTCAGTCCTTTGGAGGGCGGAAATGGAATTGGATCCAACGTTTCATTTACTTTAGGGGAAAATTCTCGATTTGGGCCTAGTGAAATTTTTGTCCCCCATCTTTAAAATGCAATTTTAACTTTTAAAATATGACAATTTATTACCTGTTGTTGTTAAGTAGTTGTTAATCAGTCAATAAGTGGCATTTGAAAAAGACACAAATGTCCTTTGAGTGTTGTATAATTTTCTTTACCATCAAAATATTGACAAAAAATTAATATTCTCAATTCCTTTCCTCTTCTATTCAAGAAAATTGGGGTCATCAGAATGTCCACTCAAACGTGACCTCAACTTTCTTGAATGGAAAAAGGCAAGGATTTGGGATTGTTAAGTTTTTGTCAACACTTAGATTGATAAAGAAAATTAAATAATATTTGAAAGGTATTTGTGTTTTTTTCAAATGCCACTTAACAGTTAGTTAAAAACTAATTAATGGTAGGTACTAAATTGTTACGTTTTAAAAGTTTGGATATTGAATTGTCGCATTTTAAAGTTTGGAAACTAAAGTGGCACTAGGCCCAGAGTACATGATACTAATTGGGAATTTTCCCTTTACTTTAAGACTATGTATTGTTTGGTATCGAGGTGTTGCGTGGCCGTTGTAGGCACCACATGGGATTTTGGGGTCTAATGGTCGAAAAACCTATTTGGTTGCACCGTTTTTAGAAAAGAATGAAAAGAAACGGGAATGCATCGAAACAAGAGAGTGACATGGCACTTACGTGTACGCTGAATTGGAAGCGGGGAAACACTATCCAGTGCATCGTGATACACTGTTCTATACAATGGGTTTTCATATGAAACTGAGTAAAGGAAAACAAAAACCTAGCGAAGAATTCGAAACCAGAGGTTGCCACTGCAATAACTTTCTAAAGGATATTAATTGTTATAAATTTATTATTTTTTAGAAATAAAACTTGTTAATTATTATTTTTATTAAAAATTAATGTTAAAAACTAATATCTTTTATTATTTTTTATTTTTTATTAAATTTGCATTAATTAGTATTAATTTTATTTTTATTAAGTTATTAACATATAACTTATTATAATGGTGGTTTGTATTTTAATGGATTGCCATAGTCATTTTATCTTTTAATCTTCAATATTTAAACATCATGTAATAAATGCATCATCCATATATTGGACTTGTAGTCTTGTACGGGAGGGAGAAATCAGGTAAGCTAGTTATTTAATTCTACCATCCTAAATTGGATTAAATGAAACATACAACATCCCTCCCTCCAATTTAATTTGTTTGCATCCAAAAAATTGTATATACTCTCAGCATAAACACAGTTGTCTTCCTACAGTGTTAATCATGATTTTCAAAACCGGATCGGATTGGACGGTCCGATTAGAAAAATTGGGAACCAGTCAAGTGATCGGTTCCGTTTTTCCTCAAAATCAGGATTTTTCAAAAAACTGTTGATTTTGGTCAGTAAACTGCTGACCTGAGTGATTAACCGTTCAAACGGTTTTGACCGTTTTTATTTTTTTTATTTTTTTGTCAGAATGAACTGACCGTTCGATTTGAATGATTGAACTGTTTGACCCGATAACCGAACCCCTGACCGATTCGGTCTCCGGATCGTTTTTAAAAACCATGGTGCCAATTTAAGGGGTACAAAACAACTCTTAAAGACACAAAGAAAACATCATAATATACAATTATGAAGTAATAAATAACATAAAATCAAACTTACGATGAATCAAAAGGAACCTACATATTCTGACTAAACTCTAAGGTAGCGAGACCATCCTTGTAGTGATCATGTCCCTAAAAGTAAGCATACATTTTTCACAAGTCACAACCAATCTGAGCAATCCCCGTCAGAGTCAAATTCTTAGTTCCACTTGATGCACCTTACAATCAAAATACAGAACTTAATTGTTTGAATCAGATGAAATATGAAACTCCTCTACATTAAATTTTAAATTAGAAGTTGAAGTGCTTAATAGGAACAAAAGTCTTAAAAGGAAACAATTGATAAGAAGCACATGGCACATATTATTTTTTTTTCTGAAAAATTGTAATCTTAATATAATTGAATATGGTATCATATTTTTATAACGCACAGAGAGAGAGAGATCAGCTTCATGCATGTGGGGAACAAAGTTAGAAAACAAACAATAGCAAGCCAAACCCATCATAACCATCAATTTCACAAGAATCTCCCACTATCACCACCTCCTCCATTGACAACAAATTTGTTTTCCCCTACATCTATGCCTTGTTTTCTTGGGCTGGTAGCCATGATATTTGTCTTGATCATGGATCATGGAACTTCACTATATTCAGTGTGGAATGATGGTAATGCCCTCTTCAGTGGTATAAAGCCTCCAAGTGTCTTCGTTTTCTCTACATGTGACCCATGCCTGTAAATCAATCACCATTATCTATAGTTTTTCCTTTTTGTTATGAGATTGGATTAGAATATGGATAGTTTTTTTTTGTTATGATATGTAAAGGGTTAATGATTAATTGAGATCGATAGAATGTTGGCAGAAGTGATTGTGGATAACCACTTTTGCATTTTCTGCAGTTTTATAGGAATGGATTGAGAATGGTGGTAGTAGGTTGTGGGCTTTAGTAGCAATTTCTTAAAAAATGCCACATGTCTAGCTTTCTAAAAAAATAAGAAAGCCATGTGTCTAAATGGTGGGGGGCTTTAGTCTGATAGTGGGTTGTGGGCTTTAGTAGCAATTTCTTAAAAAATGCCACATGTCTAGCTTTCTAAAAAAATAAGAAGGCCATGTGTCTAAATGGTGGGGGGCTTTAGTCTGATAGTGGGTTGTAGGTTTTAGTAGGATTTTCTCAGAAAATGCCACGTGTCTAGCTTTCTAGAAAATGAGAAGGCCACTTGTTTGAATGGTGGTAGTGGGATGTGGGCTTTAACAACAACTTCTCAGAAAAATGACACGTGTCTAGGTTTCCAAAAAAAATGAGAAGGCCACGTGTCTGAATGGTGGGGGGTTGCTGCCATACTAGCAGCAAGGACCTGTGCATTGTTAAGCGAAAGTTAAACACCACATAAGAGTAGATAATTGTTTTATATTTTAACTTTTTAAATAATTAATAATTAGTTGTATTTTATATACTACTTTTAATAATTTTTTACAATACAAAAATAATAATAATTAATTTCATCTAGGTTGTTCATTAAATCGGTGAAACCGACCAACATGACCCAACTCGACTCGAGTTGGTCAGTTTTCTAGTATTTTTGGTGGGTTTCGGTTCAGCAATTTTCCAACCTAACCAGGTCAGGTCGATTTTGGTTTGGCCATTTATAAATCGACAAAAACCAAACCAAATTTGGTTTAGCCATTTGTAAATTTAAAATTTAAAATTTATTTTTCAATAATACCATTGTAAGTTTTAAACTTAATTTTTTAAGTTTAAATCTTTTGGTCTAATCAATCAAATCAAAAATTGACCCAAACCAATATAACCCGAGTTGGCTAGTTTTGAGTGACCAACTCCCCAACCTGGCTAGGTCAATTTGGTTGGCCAAATAACCTAGAACTTAACCAAACCAACCCATGAACACTCCTAATTTTAGCTAAACTAATAGTTTAATCTCTAATAAATAACAATAGTTTAATCTCCAATAATTATTGAAAATATATTTATAAAAAAATACAATAAATAATTACTAAAATTACAATAAATATAAATTTTCGTGTATATAAATATATAATAAATATATATTAAGATTTTAAAATTATTATTAATAAATATCAATTTTCTAAAAGTTATTTTTAAGAATTATTAATTGATATAAGTGAAACAATGTTTTATTATTAGTACATCAAAAATTGCAATTATTATTATATTTTCTAATATCTATTAAAAACATTTTTTGAAATTTATTACCTTTTTTTATTTTAAAGCTTCAATACCTCTAAATTATTTAATCTATTTTTCATTATTTCAATAATACTTAAAAAATTTTAAATTATTTATATTTTATATTCTTATTATCAAATATTATTAAATCTATTATAATTATTTTTATGTTTTTGATAAAAGTTTTATGGTTATTACATAATTTATTTATTTAATCTATTTTATTTGTTTAAAATAATATTTAAAATATGATTTAGTTATTTACAGTATTACTTATCTATTAAAATAATATCATTATTGATTTATTGAATTTCATAATTCATAACATTATAAGTTATACTATTATTACAAAATTTTGTTAATAATTTTGTAAAATATAAAATTATTATTAATTCAAATAATTTAAAATCTATTATAATGATTTTCTACTTTTAATAAAATTTTTAAGTTTATTACACAATTTCGTTATTTAACTATTCAAAATTTAGTTATGTTAAATATTTCATTATTTAAATATTGAAATAAAATGTAAAATTTTTAATTATTTAAGTTTTATTTATTTTAAAGTTATTACACAATTTTAAATATTTTTTTATATAATATTTGTCTATTTCAATATGTTGTTATTTATAATATTTAGTTATTGAAAATTTTAAATAATATTTTTTTAATTTTTAATTTTTATTATTTGAATAATTCATAAAATTATAATTTATATTGTTAGTACATAATTTTGTTATGAATTTCATAAAAGCATAAAATTATTAATAATATGAATATTATCAAATATTTGATTTTTTTGTGTTTTTAATAAATATTTTAAAGTTATTACATAATTTTAGTATAATATTTAAATATTTCTTATTTTTTTTAATTCAAACTTTCTTTTGATAGATATAGATGAAAAGTGGGGGATAGGATAAATAGGAATTAGAGATGATTTAGAAGAGAAATTTTCTACTAAATTAGAGATAATTTAGGAGATAATTAGGAATTATATATAATTTAGGAGATAAATAGGAATTATAGATAATTTAGGAGAAAGTGGTTGATAGTGGTGCCACTTGGCTAAATTAGATTAGATTTTGGTAGAGATAGATTTTAGGAAGGAATACCCAGAGGGATAAACGTAGAGGAAAGAGGATAAACATAGTTATTAATATTTTGATATTTAAAGTATCTAAATATTAGTTGTTTATAATATTGTTTAATTATTTAAATAATACCATTATTTAAAATTTTAAAATATTAATTGTTTTTAAATTTAATAATTCATGAAATTAATTCAGAAGTTAGGAAATATATTAAAATTATTATTCTACTCTTAAGAATATTTTTTTTAATTTATTACTTAATTTTGTTATTTTAACTATTTAAAATTTAGTTATGTTAAATATTTAAATAATATGTAAAATGTTTAACCTTTTTTGTTATTTAAATTTTATTTCTTTAAAGTTATTATGTAATTTTAAATATTTTGTTACATAATTACTTAGCCATTTTTAATATTTTGTTATTTAAATGTTTTTTATTTATGTTTTTAAATTATTATTTAGTCATTACATTGAATAGTCCATAAAATTATAATTTATATTGTTATTATATTATTAAACATATTATAATTATTTTTTGTGTTTCAATAAATATTTTAAAGTTATTACATAATTTCATTATAATATTTAAATAATTGTTAAATGTTTTAATTAAAATTTTCTTTAGATAGATATAGATGAAAAGTGGGGGAGAGGGTAAATAGGAATTAGAGATAATTTAGAGATAAATAGGAATTAAGGAGAGATGGAGATAATTTAGGAGAAAGTGGGGGATAGTTAGTTTCCTAATAAAAAAAGAGAGAAAAAAGGAGATAAGCCATGTTAGGTGGCAACTCCTAATGCTTCTAGAAGGAATCTTGCACCTCTCTAGAATTGCTTGGGTAACGAAGCAAGGAGATGGCTGCTGACATGGCAAACTCTAGCGGGACCCATGCCATGCATGGACTTTGTTAAGCAAAAGTTAATTAATAGAAATACATAAGAGTAGACAATTGTTTTATAATTTAATTTTTTATTATTTTCAATAGGCTTCACTTCAGCAATTTCCCAACTCGACTAAGTTAGGTTAGTTTCGGTTTGGCCATTTGTAAACCGACCCGATCATAAATATATTATTATTATTATTATTATTATTATTATTATTATTATTTTAAATATAAAATATGTATTGATTTATATAAATATAAATAAAAGCATGGAATATATGGAAAATCTCAGTTTTATATAAGCCAACCATGAAGTCACTAGTATTTGAACAAACTAAATAAAAGCCTGAAACAATAAACTAAATATAATAAAAATCAGATCTAATTCAATCAAATCTAGAAGACTAGTGATTGCTTTGGCCAAATGAAATAGTAAAATAAAACAAGAAAAACAAACATTAGATCTCCAATCACTATAACCACTGTTTTGACTTGTAGAAGTTGGTTTCCCTCTTGTACCAGCCTTAAGTCTTTGGAATGGAGCACAACCACGTACTTGTACTCTCCTTGGCATAATCAATTCAGGTATTTAGCACTAGAGTGCAAGATTTTCTACCATCAAGATTGATACTTGGTGACTACAAAGACTTAGTCCTTCCCCTTGGGTCACAATGTCTCTCTTGTATCTTTTCTTTGAAAAACAATGCTGATAGGAAAGCACTCTCATGAGTTAGAGGTTAAGTAATAGAGAAAATGCATCTCATGACTAGGGGAGAGGGGTCCTCTCTCATATTCTTTCTTTTAAGCAAGCTCCCCCTATCAAAGAACTTACCTAAAGAGTTGGGAATTTAATCCCCTTTATTCTCTCTCAATCAACAACTCCATTATTTCCAAATAAATGGGGCTTATTCAAATTTTAAATTTTAATTTGTCAAATCCCCAAAATTCTATAGCTATACTGGGAAAGTGTTCAAGTCCTACCACCCACTTAATGAGCTCTATTTGGGTGGTTGGAATAGGACCAACCAACTTGGATTGTAAGCACTATGATGGGCCACAATCCAGGCCCTACCCATATGAGTATTTTCCAACATATGAACTAGAAGGATTATGTTGTTAAAATGGTCAAGTGTTATTGGCATCAAATTCTGTTCCAAATGAATTACACCAGTTATTTATAGCAAAGACAAAAGATGATGTTACATTTCAAACACATGCTCGATCATATAATAATATGTTTGCATTCACATCTTTTTGTATCAAATGTGAAAAGGACTTTTTTAGGAGGAACAAAGGCATATATACCTTTAAAGTTCAGGGACCAGCTTACCACTATATAAATGAATTGTTAGTAGTAGATGGTCATCCATCATAACTTCAATTATATTTCTACATATTGGAAGTAAATCCTTAAAGTTTTTTCGTCATTTGAAGGATATATCATCTAATGAAAGTTATAGAATTTTTATTAGGTGTAATGTTAGATTAGATCAAAGAGTTTATAATGCACCATTAACATCACAAGTAATAGCAACTTAGATTGAAAATGAGAAGGATAATAAACCAGGAGAACATGATGTAGTGGTATATAATCATTCTGGCCACAGCTATAAAGTGCAATATTATTTTGATTGTTATGATCCTCTCCAATATCCATTATCCCTTATGGAGATATGGATTGGCACAAAGGAATCAAGAAAATATATTCAAATGGACAAAAGAACAAGAAAAGGAAGTAGAAGTTTGGGGATGTGCTTCAAAGATGACTTTAGTTGATGATTTGTTCAATCATATAATAATAATATATAGTATATTATAATATTTTATATATAGTAATTACTATAATATAATAATTATATATTAATGTTTATTAACATATGGTAAGGAAGGTAGCTATAAAATTGATGATCAAAAGAAAGTAAAAGATATAACCCCCTTTCAAACAATAATAATCAGCAATGGGACTTCTCTTAAACAAGAAATGGATGGAATCAACCACCAAAATCATAATGCCATAAACCAAATGTCATAGCACAAAAGCACTAGGCCTTTAAAGTTTCTAGTTTACTGGCCAAAACTTTTGTCCCACATGTATATCTACCTAAAAATTATAAACTAATGAGCCAAAAAAAAATCTATTTAAAGGCCCAAATTTTCATTTTAATTGATAAAATAGCTTAAGACTTTATTTGTCTTAAATTTAACTTTTTACAAAGATTGCGCCTTCTTAGACTTAAATTAGTACTAAAATTTAATAAAAATAAAATAGGAAGACTCCAAGATTCTAGAAACAAGGAAGCAGAAAGAAATTAAACTACTAAATTGACCAACATTTTTACTATGAAATACTTTTACTTGCCTAGCCTTCAAATCCAATCCATACTAGTTAAATTAGAAAATTTTAGTAATATTATATCATATAATGTGAAGACATTTAAAGAACAATAAAGAAATTTCAAAATATTAATGTATTTTTAGCTTTTTATCCTTTTATCTCGCACACGTGCATACCACGTGCCGTACACGTATATACACACAAACAAACCAAATAAAATGAAAAAAAAAAAAACTTATATACATGTTTCTAGAAGTTAAGTTATAAGTCTACTATTTATTAAATTTCTGTTAACTCATCAACCTGAAGTTTGATGGAATAAAGTAATGTCCTACAATGCTTTCATGTCCTAAAACAAAAAAAACCTAATATTATGGCATCACATGACAATGACCACAACATAGAACTTATTAAAAATTGCATTCCTAAAATTTCTTTTTAATATGCAAGTAACACAAATGCAAACAATGGGAAGGAAAAGGCCCATGAAATAAATGAGTATGCCACTATTATTGTTCAATATATAGGGGATGGACATGAACAGAGGAGATATCATCCAACATATTAACACTGTAGTTCTAAGGTTAAATCATTATGACACAACATAATTTTTTGCAATTCTCATAATATGCAAATTTAAAGATAATCCATCAATTACATATAATTCAAAATAATGATCAATAAGAACATTCAAAAGTTGAATAGGAAGATAGGAAATGGTCTTCCAAATAAAGAACACAATCCATTGAAACACTCAAACTCCTAAACCAAAAATGAATTGGATAATCTTGACCATTCAGTCTTTTATAATAGCAATAGTTCAAGGCAAAGATACTGATATTAGCAACTTAACAAGAAAATTTGTTCGAAATATTCTTAATTCCAAAGTAACAATTGAGCTACATCTATAAAATCATAAAATCCTGTAAGCTTAAATCATCAAAATTGACTCAATCTTCCATGAATGAAAGAAGTAGAGCAAAACCATGAACTTCCTTTGTATTTTACTCTTTGCTTTTTCCGGGCCTTTGGTTCGCCTTGGTATACAAAAGTACCCTTCTATGATTTCATTATAAACTTTATCTTTCTTCTTGATAAGGAAATTCTTATGAAGGGAGGTAGAATAACTCTCCAAACTCGAATCGCCAAAACAAACTCATCTCAAACTCCATGAGATACTTACAAAATGAAAAAATAAATAAAAGGTGTATTTTTGACACTATTGACAAATATTATAATGTCAATATAGTAATTATAATATAATCAATATAAAAATTACAATATATTGACAATATTTGACAAAAGTACAATATATATTGTCAAAATATATAGTGTAACTGGTATACTGGTAATGTACATAAATATATTTAAATATATTTTGACAATATTTTTTTACATATTGGTATATATTATTGATGAGGGCGGATTTGGCCCTCCAATGATATTGTGACACATGGCACCTCAGAACAACTAGGTGACACCCGGAATCACTTTGGCAACAACTTGCCTTAGCCAAGTTGATGGTGCCCCACTTGGCGGCCCAGGCGCGACCTGGCGACTTGTAAGACGTGCTCACCGACAAAATTCGGCATGCATATCCTAACACTCCCACGATCCATGGAAGTTGGCCCACATGTCAAACGATCTGGAGGGTGGTCAACATGCATGGAGGTTACCTCCAAAAATCTCGAACCACTTAGACGACCTCGCAGAAATCTCGAATATGGTGCATGAAGCCCACGCCAAACAATGCCTATATAAAGGCACCAACCTCAATGGCAAGGGGGCGAGTAAAAAAGTAAGCAAGTTCTAGCTCTCAGACTTTGTGATTTTTAGCTCACAGTCTATTATGATAGTACTGACTTAAGCATCGGAGCGACCTCACCGGGTTAGCCGCCCCGGGTCCTCTGATATTTGGTTCCTTGCAGGTCTCTAAAGAGCAACGAAGTTCATCAATTCAGCTCGCCACCTGGTCAGCCCAGCTTCGGCCTCTGAGGCATCGACCACTTGAAAGCAGACCAAGTGACAAGGTACTTAGCCAAAAAATCGATACATCAACAAAAAATCGATTCATCAATTGGCGCCGTCTGTGGGAAACACTACAAAAATCTTTCTCATCCTCTAAAAGGCTAAGTCCTCTTCTTCCAGAAAGTTAAGTCCTCACTTTTTAGAAACTAAAGCTCTCGCTTTATAGTTTCCATTTTTTATGAACTCAAAGACTATCTAGGAAGTAGATAGCTAACAGACTAAGCAACTCTAGCAACTTTATTTCAATTTGGATAAAACCTCATCAGTCCTCTTTGCGAGGTACCCTCTACAAAGATGAGCTCTTCGTGGCTTTCGCGGGAGTAGGCAGCCAACAGACTACATGGACGCCCCTGCCGGTCGAGCCTTCCAAGGCTCCCGTGTGAGCTGGTGACCTAAAGTCAGTAGTGCTGCCCCCGTAGGTCGAGCTCCTAGTAGCTTCTTGTAGGAGTGGGTAACCGACGTCACTAACGAGGCTGATGCAGTGCAGCTGTGGCCCAGGCGCGACCTGGCACGGCCTGGCCCTGGCGCTGACCTTGCGACTTGGCCCAGGTGCGAAATGGAAAACTGATGAAAGACCTCGACACTACAATAAGTCCCAATCGCCTCCTCGGCATGGGCATACAAGTCTCAGCCATCTCTTCAGCATGGGAAAAATCAAAGATCAAGGAGAGTGGACTATGAGTCACTCCCACAACCTAAGAGCTAAAACACCACATAATACCCAATCGCCTCTTTGGCATGGGCAAGATCAAGGAGAGTGGACTGCGAGTCGCTCCCAGAGCCTAAGGGCCAAAATATCGAACTAGCGAAGACCTCCTCACCACATAAGACCCAATCGCCTCTTCGGCATGGGAAAAATCAAAGAGTGAACTGCGATTCGCTCCCAGAGGTGCCATGTGTCACAATATCATTGGAGGGCCATGTGTCACAATATCATTGGATGGCCAAATCTGCCCTCATTATTTGCCCCCCACTCCCGAGCTGAAAGTAACTCAACGAAGGGAGTAGATTGCTCCTTTTGGCTTGAAATGACTAATTCAATGAGCTCGTAAGCGTCAATTCAATTCCTTAAGCTCTGGGAATGATTCGTAGTCCACTCTCCTTACCCTTGATTTTGACCATGCCGAAGAGGTGACTGGGTCTTATATGGTGCCGAAGTCTTTGCCAGTTCAGAACTTTAGCCCTTAGGCTCTGGGAGCGACTCGTAGTCCACTCTCCTTAATCTTTGATTTTGCCCGTGCCGAAGAGGCGACTGGGTCTTATGTGGTGCCGAGGTCTTTTATCAGCTCGACACCTTAGAGCTACGGTTGCGTTGCATCAGCTTCGTTAGTGACGTTGGTTACCCACTCCTATAAGAAGCTACTAGGAGCTCGACCTACGGGGGCAGCACTACTGACTTTAGGTCACCAGCTTGCACGGGAGCCTTGGAAGGCTCGACTAGTAGGGGCGTCCATGCAGTCTATTGGTCGCCTACTCCTGCGGAAGCCACGAAGAGCTCATCTTTGTAGAGGGTACCTCGTGAAGAGGACTGATGAGGCTTTATCCGAGTTGAAATAAAGTTGGTAGAGTTGCTTAGTTTGTTGGCCATCAACTTCCTGCATAGTTTTTGAGTTCATAAAAAATGGAAACTAGAAAGTGAGAGCTTTTAGTTTCTAAAAGGTGAGAACTTAGCTTTCTGGAAGAAGAGGACTTAGCCTTTCGGAGGATGAGAATTTAGCTTTTTGTACCGTTTCCCACAGATGGCGCCAATTGATAAATCAATTTTTGGTGATGTATCAATTTTTTGTGCTAAGTACCTCGTCATTTGGTCTACTTCCAAGTGGCCGATGACTCAGAGGCCGAAGTGAACTTTTGGTGTATGAGGACCTGGATGCCGAGCTGGGGGCAAATTAGGTGCCGAGTTAACTGGGCCAAGCTGGGCAGCTTAGGTGCCAAACTGACTGGGCCGAGCTAGGTAGGTTAGGTGACGAGCTGCCTATTAGGTGCCAAGCTGACTAGAGGGTCGAGCTGCCTATTGGTTGTCGAGCTGACCAGAGGGCCGAGCTGCCTGGTGGCGAACTAGATTGATTGTTGAGTTTCGTAGTTCTTTAGAGACCTACAATGAATCAATGTCAGAGGACCCAGGGTGGCTAACCCGGCGAGGTCGCTCCAATGCATAAGTCAGTACTCTCATAGTAGACTACGAGCTAAAAATCACAAAGTATGAGAGCTAGAATATGCTTACTTGCCCCCCCCCCCTATGCCATTGGGGTTGGTGCCTTTATATAGGCATTGTTTGGTGTGGGTTTCACGCACCGCATCTGAGATTTTCGAGAAGTCTTCTAAGTGGTCTGAGATTCCCTGAGGCAACCGCCATGCACGTTGACCACCCTCTGGATCGTTCGGCACGTGGGGCAACTTCCAAGGATCTTGTGAGTGTTAGGATATGCATGCCAAATTTGTTGGCGAGCACGTCTCGCAGGTCGGTGCCTGGGCCAGGCCGCCAGGTCGCGCCCGTGCCAGGCC
Organism: Nelumbo nucifera; assembly: GCF_055504915.1. Classification (NCBI taxonomy): domain Eukaryota; kingdom Viridiplantae; phylum Streptophyta; class Magnoliopsida; order Proteales; family Nelumbonaceae; genus Nelumbo; species Nelumbo nucifera. The sequence continues at coordinate 63,395,213 of NC_142649.1, forward strand.
GCTAGGTCGGCGCCTGTGCCCGGCCGCCAGGTTGCACATGTGCCCGGCCGCCAGTTCGTGCCTGGGCCAAGCCGCCAGGTGGGACACCATCAACTTGGCTAAGGCAAGTTGTTGCCTAAGTGGTTCCGGGTGTCACCTAGTTGTTCCGAGGTGCCATGTGTCACAATATCATTGGAGGGCCAAATCCGCCCTCATCACTTTGCGTTCAAGATATTTTCAACCTATGTTGGATGCACTTGGTACTATTGCTCTAGGGAAGCTCATTCATATCATAATTGTAGGACTAATTTGTTGAAGGATTTAGTTCAGGAGGTTCAAATGTCTGTTGATAAACTCCGTAAGGATTGGGCTTTATATGGTTGCACTATAATGGCTGATAGTTGGACAGGTACACATAGCTGGACATTGATTAAATTTTTAGTGTATTGTCCAATAGGAACTGCATTTGTGAAGTCTATAGATGCTTCTAAAATAGTGAAGAGTGCAGATAATTTATTTCTTTTGTTTAAAGAAGTTATTGATTGGGTAAAATCAGAAAATGTTGTTTAGGTAATCACTAACAATGCTGCAAATAATGTAGATGTAGGAAAATTGTTGGAAGCATAATTTGTATGGATTTATTGGTCACCTTGTGCAGCACATTGTTTGAATTTGATGTTAAAGGAAATTGGGGAAGTGGATTATATTGCATATGCGGTTCAACGCACATAAAAAATTACAAGGTTTGTCTACAATCATATTTTTGTACTCTTAATGCTAAGGAAGAAACCTGATTGGACTGAGATAGTACGTTTTGGAGCCACTCGCTTTGCAACTAATTTCATTGTATTAGATTACATTTTGAAGCATATGCATGATTTGCAAAATTTGGTGACAAATCAGAGTTTTAGTGACTCTAGGTATGAAAAAAATGCAAAGGGGAAAGAAGTAATAAAAATAGTGCTAGATTTCGAATTTTGAAAACAATGCAAAATGATTGTGGGTTTCACATCACCTCTTATTAGTGCATTGAGACTTACAAATTCCGAGTTTAAGCCTACAATGGGGTATATGTATCATACTATGTTGAAGGCAAATAAATCATTGAAAAAAGTATTTCAATTATAAGAAAACTGAATATGACCTAATCATTCAGATTATTGATAGAAGATAGAATAGACAAATGGGTCAAAGGCTTCATCTTGCAGGGTATTATTTTAATCTAGCCTCCCAATATGATCTGAAATGAAAAGTCAAATCCCCGGCCGTTATGTCAACAATTTTTTGTCATTGAAAAGCTTGCAACCAAATCAGATGATGTGGAGATAAAACTGAACAAAGAGCATAGTATTTTTGAAACTTGTGGTGATTTTGGAAGACCTTTCTCACTGAAAGCATTTAAGACAATGCCTCCAGGTAATAAATATTTTTTTCTTATAATATATTTATTATTTCAATTTTATTTTATAAATTAAATCAACTCCATTTCATTTAATATAGGCGAATGGTGGTTGAGGTTTGGTGGTGGCACTCCAAGTTTGAAAAAATTGATATGCAGATCCTTAGTTAGATGTGTAGCTCAAATGGATGTTAACGCAATTGGAATGTTTTTAAATGTATATATGTGAAGAAAAGGAATAGGTTGGAGCACCAAAGGCACAATGACCTAGTATATGTTCATTGCAACCTACATGTAATAGATGGGTAAGTGTTTTATGTTTCATAATTGTCTATTTTCTATGCTTTCATTGCATCTAATTTTATCATTTGTTGCTTTGTTTGAGAAAAATTGAAAGTCTTGACCCAATTGGGCATGAACATGTTAATGTTGTGAAAGATTGGATAACGATGATGAAGATCCTCCATTAATGGTTATGAGAAGGATGGCATGTTTAAAGCTGAAGAGACAACATTTACAATAATGAAATCACCATCAAGAAAAAGAGTTAGAACTAATGGTAACTATTATTGATATTATCTCATATGGCATTTTCATATTTGATTCTTTTGGCTATTTATTGAGTTTTATTTTTTTTTTTTGGTTTTCATTCTTTAGATGGTGGTGATGATTTTTTCATTGAGTAATGAAGAATCGTTGACGAAAATGTAACCAACACCCAACTTGGAGATGCAGATGAAACATAACCTCCCGAAGATGAATATGAAGATGATGCTAAAATATCACATGGCTTTGATTGGTAGTTGGTACCATTGAAAAATGAGACCAGCATATCTTGGGAATTTAGATGATAGGATTAGTATAATTTATATGTTAAACTTAAAGTTTTGATTTGTGTTTAATACTTGTAGAACTTGGTAACATAACCTTAGGTGATGATAATGACAATCTTGTTTTTTATTCAAAAATATTTTTTAATTTTATTAAACTTTATAAATTTATACTTGTTTTACATAAATCTATCGAATTGGATTCAAATCAGATATCATTGTATGTAAATTAACCGAATTCGAACCCATATTTTACGTATTCATTAGATATCGAATCCAAGTTGGTTCTTTCAGATTCAGGTATTATTTGTATCCAAAATCAGTCCGATCCGTTTGTAATCTAATCTAAGTACGGGTCAGCGATTTGGCAGGACCAGTGTCAAGCACCTTCCGTTTTCTTGATTCCATCGAGTCCGAATCTGCTCGCAATATAGCGCGCCTCACAACGTGTTTTGGCCATACATCGGAAATATTTGCCGTGAATAACAAGTTATAAGTGCGGGAGATGCTCCCAATGATAGGATGTGCGCGTGAAATCGATGTGAAGCGCCCTGTGTGAGGAGCAGATCCGGTCTCCCACGTGAGGTGTGAGGCGCATATTCCAATTCGATTCCACCCACTACTCTACTGGCCGCCTCCAGTGCAGTGGGTTGGTGGAGTAACGTGCGCCCCACATTTCGCATATGCGAGTGGGGCTGACACACGCCACACATTCCCAATAACGTTTGCGGGTCCCGCTTCAGTTTAGACTTGAGAGTGGAACCATCACCATGAGAGAAGAGCAAAAGGAAGAGCATCCACACGTTCGGAGATCAACGGCAGCCTTACGTTTATGGCTCAGCCGCTCCCTGATTCTTTGGGTATAAATATGAGCCATCTTGCTCGATTTCCCCTACCCGGTTTTCTGCTTTCGATTCTCTGTGTCGTCCGTTTGGAGGACCCTCTTTCAATCTTCTATCATTTCCAAAACTGGGTTGCGTTTTTTCTTTGGCCTCAGTCTTTGATCCGTCTTACCCATCTGGGTTTGTTCTGAATTTGTTTTTTCCGTGTTTCAGAATTTTTTGGTGAGGGTCTGTTTCTCTGGTTCTTCATTCTTCTGAGTTTTAGCATTTCAAAAACTTGGTTTCATTTTTTTTTTCCTTTGGCCTCTGTAATCGATCCATCATACCCATCTGGGTTTGATCACACTCTTCATCCTGGTAACTCTAATTTTTCAGAACTGGATTTGAATTTTTTTGGTTCAGTGGTTCTGTGTTCCATTCCTGATTTGGGTCGGTGTAGTTTTATAGTTTGTGGAGATTCGTTGTCTGTCAATGGGCGCTTTGGATGAGGGGCATTTTATTGGAACCCTTGAGAATGGAGTGAAGCCAGAATCTCTTAAGCTGGATCTAGAACACGAATCGGAGACTGCCGTCATCGAGGACGCCGTCAAGGTTCTGTTGCAGGGTTTGGGAGAGGATTCTAATAGAGAAGGTCTCAAGAAGACTCCAGTTCGTGTTGCCAAAGCCCTTCGAGAGGGAACAAGAGGTAAGAGGTTGTTAATCCTATAGTCTTCTTTAGATCCCTTTTTTTGTTCATTAATTAAGGACTTTATAGAAGGAATATTAGTTTTTATTGCTCTTAGATCTATTAATTTAATTTTTTTATTTGTTTAAAAGTTGAATCTTATTTAATTAGTCATTATCTCTGTTCAATCATATAGGGTTTTGTTTATTTATGTCGCTGCTTTTTTTGTTTTTTTTTTTTTTTGGCTAAGAAGACGTGGGTAGGTGCTGAAATTTGGGATCTGTTTTCAGTATTGGCAGAATTCCAGGATCTTAACAGTACTTCCAGTGTACCATAAACATATATTATCGTAATGGATCTATTCTTGGTCATCGAATTCCTATATTTTCAGCTCTGTTTCTATATTTTTAATGGGAGTTTTGTCTTCTTAGTTTGGTTGCTTTATTGGACTTGTCTGTTCTGTATTACCTAAGAGGATGTGCTAGACCCTTGATTATATTAGAGATCTGAATCTAACCCACAAAACCAGCTTTGTCTTTCAGAACTTGTGGAAGTCACTGTTTCTGAATGTCGGGCTCAATTTCATTTTCTTGTTCTTTTATATCGCTTTTTATTCCTTTTCCACTTCTTTTTGGTGGGGGGAGGTTTGGATTGAAATGTAAAGAGACCTTTTCAGCGAGTACTTTGGAATGGTGAGGGCCCAGAAGTTGGTTATGTGCTGTGTATAATTAGGTATGAGTGGCGGAAAGTGCACTCCTTTTGGCCCCAGATCCTTCGTTGTTGTTTCTTGTTCCTGGTCAGACAGCGGTAGTTGGTGACTTGGTGGCCAATTCATATATTGAAAGGAACCTACAAATAACACAGTTTCAATTTATTGTAAAAAATTATATTATTTGTGTGGCAAACGCCAACTAACTCTCGTGATATTCAATTTGAATGTGTCTTCCTTATTAGATGCTGTGTGGTCCCTAAGCTAACGTGTTTCTTGTGGGGTCCCATTCTGGTTTTTCATTTTTTTTTTCTTTTTGCTTTTTGATGGACACATCCAAATCCGATCCGATTATTGAACCTTCAAAATCCAATATTCAATATATCGGACTTGAGTCTAATCTGGATCCACATTATTTTGTTTAGAAGAAAATTTTAAAATAAAAGAAATAATTAGTTTTTAACTTATAAATATAAAATGTTGGATTTTTTTGTAGGAAAAATAATGAACTTATTAATTACAAACTTTAGCTAATTATATACGATATCTATATACATATATACTTATGTTATATAAGTATTAAATTTTAATCAGACTCAGACTAAATTGGATATGATGTCAGAATTCAGATCAGGTTTTGGATTTTTGGAGTCCACTGACAGCCCTAGGTTTAGGAAATTCAAGTGTAAGGGAAATAGCATCTCAAAGTATATCTTGTTATTTTCTCCTTTCAGTATCCTTTATGATGTATACCACTAAATCTGTGTTGTCCCTAAGTTGTGTGGGAGTGGGTGAGGAGTGGCTAAGGCTTCTTTTTCTATATGTGGTTCTTCTCTGCCTACTCATCCAGACCACCCTAATGCTGGTCACACCTTACAAATTGGAATATAGAAAAACCAATTCAACTAGACACAAAGTCTCTCAGTATCTTTCTTTTATTATTTTTTATTATTCGTAGGAAGCTATCGTGTGGTGTAGCATATAGAATCCTTTTGCTGGGGGCCATTCATTAAGAAAGTCTTTAACTTATAAATCTGCTTACTAAAACTGTTCTGTATATGCTAGTTGTAAAATGATAGAAATTCCGATATATCTTAAGCAATTTATGATTTTTTGTGCTAAAAAATTGAAAGGAAAAAAAAGTAGAAATGGATAGACTTGGTTACTCTTGAAATTTGTAACCATAGGAATATTGCTATTTACTCTTTTTTGTCCTCTTTCTGTCTAGCTGTACATAACATATTATTCCATAGGCACACATGAACAAAGTTTGGGATGCCAAGTTACAAATGAACTGCTTGGTTAGGCAAGTGACTTGTGGTTGTTTATCTAATTAATTATATGTTGAGTTATTGAGTAGGGAACCAAAATAAGTCTTTCTCAAGATCTACATTGATATTAGAACTGGGTTTTTATAATTTAAAATAAGATTATTAATAAAATAAATTGGGCCTTTTGGATTTGTCTTATGTGACATCATGATTCAAGTTTCTTCAACCAATTTCAAGCAAATAAATGAGTTAACTCAGTTTCCTAGGCACTATTTAAATCCAAGTTGTGATGAACTGCACATGGATGTTATAGTAATTCATCAAAGTTCTGACTTCTATAATATCAGTTGCCTGTGATTTGGTCTTCATGGATTTGTCTTATGTGGTATTCATTTATCAAGTATTTTCAACCAAACTGCAGGCAACTAAAGTGAGTTATCTCTGTGTTGTGGGTGCCATTTGAGTCCAAATTGTGATGAAGTGTGCATGGATGTTGCAGTAATTTATCAAAGTTCTGACTTCTGTAACATTTTTTGTTGCCCAAGTCTCAAAACTGGATTACAAAATTACAGTCCTTTTTTTGTAGTCTTAATGACAGGAATACGTGCATAGAAGACCATCAACAACACCTGTAAGAAAGTGATTTGTTGCAAGTTGAAGGGGCTAGAAGGGCTAGGGATAGACCAAAAAGGACTTGGGTAGAAGTAGTAAAAAATGTTTTAAGCGCCAATAGCTTAACAATGGATATGGATTTAAAAAGAATGAATGGAGAAACATGATTCAAATAGCTGATCCCATATAGTTGGGATAAGGCTTGGGTGCTGATGAATGGTAGGCTTTTGTCATGCTTTTATCAAGCAATTAAACCTGAGCAGATTCTGAAAGTTTGGATGCTCTTCTTTGGTTACAGTTGCACATTCTAAGGTGAAGTATTGAAGTTGGGTTTGGGTTTGGTTCATCAGAATGGGGTTTGGGTTAGCTTAGGGTTGAGGTGCCCTTGACTTGGATTGAGTTGGATTGACCTCAAGCTGACCCAACCTGACCTGAGGTTATGCCCCCTAACAGGGGATTAGGTAAGTAATAATTCAGCAAACAGTTATTTGGCTCCCACTGCATGCTTTTGTCTATATAAAGGACAACCTAGGCTTTCATATGCCCCTTTTTTGCAGTAACTGGTGTGAAGCTGGGATTAGGTCAAATAACAATCCAGCTGAATTGTGATCTTACTCCTGTTGCATATTTTCACCTATTTGAAGCAATGCCACTGATCCTTCCTCTTGGTATTTTCTTTGAATGGTATCCCCCCTGGACTTATTTACTTTCCTTTTTGGTTGTGTGAAGAAGAAAAACAAAAAGAAAACTAATATTTTATCTGATTATCGTAACAACCCTGGATTCTGCAATTTACATGCATATAGGGATGTGAGCTTGTATTTTAAATTATTTCAATAAGTAATTTGAAGTGCAATTCTAGAAATGACAAATAATACAAGATTTGGAAGTATGCTGATTCAAGCACATTGGTTTTTCCCTTTTTTCCAGGTTACAGACAGAAGGTAAAGGATATTGTGCAAGGTGCTTTGTTCCCTGAAGCTGGCCTGTATAATGGAGTTGGGCATGCAGGAGGGGCAGGTGGACTTGTTGTTGTTAGAGACCTTGACCTCTTCTCCTACTGTGAATCATGCTTGCTACCGTTTCAGGTTAAGTGCCATGTTGGTTATGTTCCATCTGGGCAGCGGGTGGTAGGCCTAAGCAAGCTCTCCAGGGTGGCTGATGTCTTTGCCAAGAGACTTCAAGGCCCACAGAGACTGGCAAATGAAGTCTGTTTGGCTCTACACAATGCAATCAAGCCAGCAGGTGTTGCAGTTCTACTTCAGTGTTGGCACATTCAATTCCCTGAAGTAGAATGTAGTAATGCAGAGCAAAGTAACCATCTTACAGAAGTGGACATGCCAGGGTGGGAGAAGATCTCTGTGACTTCAGGGTTGGGAGTCTTTGAGAATGAAAAGGGAGATTGTTGGGTCGACTTCCTTTCTGTTCTGAAGTTCAGAGGTGTAAATGTACAGAACAACAGTCAATCTTCTTGGTGCCCATGCAGGTCTCTGGATGTGCTGACTTGTAATGGTCATACAAGCACGAGGAACTCCAGTTGTAGGGCTTCCACCAATATGGTGCCCACACAGCCTGCCATGATCACTGCAGTAACTACAATTCTCCAGTCTTTGGGTGAAGACCCATTAAGGAAAGAGCTTGTCGGAACCCCACAACGTTTTGTGCATTGGCTGATGAACTTTAAGAGATCCAATTTGGAAATGAAACTGAATGGTTTCTATTCTAGTAGAATGGGTTTGCTTAGCCTACAAACTTACAATGGTAATATTAGTTCTAACCAGGATGAGATACAGTCTGTACTGAATTTGCCATTCTGGTCCCAATGTGAGCATCATCTCCTGCCATTTCATGGTGTGGTACACATAGGATATTTTCACCCTCATGGAGCTGATCCTGTTGGAAGATCGACTTTGCAGTCAATAACACATTTTTATGGTTGCAAACTCCAAGTACAGGAGAGGCTGACCAGGCAGATTGCCGAAACAGTTTCCTCAATGTTGGGAGAGGATGTGGTGGTGGTAGTGGAAGCCAACCACATTTGTATGATTTCTAGAGGGATTGAGAAGGTGGGAAGTAGTACAGCCACAATAGCTGTATTGGGTCGATTCTCAACTGATCCTAATGCTAAGGCAATGTTTCTGCAAACTATTTCGAATAGTACTGGTTATGGAAGGACATAGTTGCATCCCTCTGTTCCTAATTTCTCCTAATTTTCCCCCATGAAGTTGTTAATTACCCTTTTACTAGTGCTTGCAGTTGTGTAGGTTATGCCAGGAATAAATCTCACAGATTCTTTCATGGGCAAATGCACAGTGATCTGGGTTTTTTGCCAAATTTTTTACTGGTGATCCAACAATTACATTCAATAGATGGAGTCAACAAGGATATGATAGTTTAAGTTCTATTTGCTCAATTTTTTTCCCACTCATCTTCCTGTAGGATATACCTTCCCAAATGAGGATGAAAGAGAATTTTATGACTTGTTATCTCTGTATGTTGCTTTGATATTGAAATCGAGTTTAACATCCTTGATCACCATTGCCAAGTGATATCAAGGAATCAGCATCCAGAGCAAAACATGTCTCAACAATTAACAGTTTACACCTGTCATAAGAAGTAAGATTATTATAACACAGCAAAATACAATAATAAGATTTCAAGAACTATGATATGTAAATCTACAACCGAAAATCATTATCAAATCTTACAGTGAAGACGAATTTGGTATTTGGTAATTTCTCCAGAAGCATCTAGCCTCTCCTCTGTTTTTGGGTGGTTTTCCTTTATAAGAAAATAACCTTGAAAAACCATGATAGATAACTGGTAATTTGGTAATTTCTCCAGAAGCATCAGCCTAATGTTCTAATAAAAGCACAAGGCACAAAAAAAAGTGCAAGGGTCATTTTGCGCTTGAGGTGCAAGATGTAAGGTGCAACCTGTTATTGTCAATCTTGACTTGTTCCTTCTTATGCATATCTAATTAGGGTGGAGGTGTTTCAGCCATGTTGAACAGTTCAATTGGACATCATGTTCTGGTGAGTTGTTTGGTACTTTTTTTCTTCTCTTCTCTGAAAATTTCTGGTTTATTTGATGACTATTATTGACATTTAAAATTTTTGTTTTATTTTATTTTGGTCATCCTTTATCCCCTTTCATCCTACTAGTGAAAATGGTGCTACTCAACAGGTTTCTGCAAGTGAGCCCCTCTCATCAGCATTGATCTTGTAAGAGATGGCTCCCTAAACACCAAATCAATCGTCTTGCAAATTGACAAGAAGTCTCAACAGGTTTCTGCAAGTGAGCCCTCCACAAGCTTACTCTACCAACTTATACACAAGTGTGTTGACAGGGCTTTATGATCTTAGTTTCCAGTATTAAGGGGGTTGTGTGATAAATAGTTATTTATGTACATTTATATTGTTATTTTTTTACTTCACAATAGGCCTTGTTGATTGTTTTATTAATGGCTATGTGACAACTTTTCATGCCATAGGTGCTCTCTGGCATTCTCTACAGGATAGGCTAAGTAAGGACTCCTCTGGTAAGAGCTGTGATGAAATTTAGTTGAAGTTACGTACTAGTACATGTTAGTTACTCTTTCGAAATCCCTAATAAAATTACTCAGGCTTATCTTATCAATTTACCATGTTGAATCCTAACCACATTCTACCATTATCTTCCTTATCCAACTTCCCATCCAATCATGTTTTTGTCCTCTTTCTGTCTAGCTGTACATAACATATTATTCCATAGGGGCACACATGCACAAAGTAAGTTTGGGATGCCAAGTTACAAATGAACTGTTTGGTTAGGTAAGTGACTTGTGGTTGTTTATCTAATTAATTATATGTTGAGTTATTGCGTAGGAAACCAAAATATGTCTTCCTCAAGAACTACATCGATATTAGTACTGGGTTTTTATAATTTAAAATAAGATTATTAATAAAATAAATTGGACCTTTTGGGTTTGTCTTATGTGACATCATGTTTCAAGTTTCTCCAACCAATCTCAGGCAACTAAATGAGTTATCTTCAGTTTCCTAGGCACCATTTAAATCCAACTTGTAATGAACTGCACATGGATGTTACAGTAGTAATTCATCAAAGTTCCGACTTCTATAATATCAGTTGCCTGTGATTTGGTCTTCAACTCTTCATAAGTTTTTTTCAACCAATATCATGCAACTAAATGAGTATCTTAATTTCCTAGGCACCATTTGAATCCAACTTGTAATGAACTGCACATGGGTGTTACAGTAATTCATCAAAGTTCTGACTTCTATGATATCAGTTGCCTGTGATTTGGTCTTCATGGATTTGTCTTATGTGGTATTCATTTATCAAGTATTTTCAACCAAATCGCTGGCAACTAAACTGAGTTATCTCTGTTTTGTGGGTACCATTTGAGTCCAAATTGTGATTAAGTGTGCATGGATGTTGCAGTAATTTAACAAAGTTGACTTCTGTAACATTTTTTGTTGCCCAAGTCTCTCAAAACAGGCTTAAAAAATTACAATCCTTTTTTTTTTTTTAGTTTTAACGACAGGCATTTGATCACGTGCATAGAAGACCATCAACACATGTAAGAAAGTGATTTTGTTGCAAGTTGAAGGGGTTAGAAGGGCTAGGGGTAGACCAAAAAGGACTTGGGTAGAAGTAGTAAAAAATGTTTTAAGCACCAATAGCTTAACAATGGATATGGATTTAAAAATAGTGAATGGAGAAACAGGATCCATATAGCTGATCCCATATAGTTGGGATAAGGCTTGGGTGATGATGAATGCCGGGCTTTTGTCATGCTTTTATCAAGCTATCAACCAAACCTGAGCAGATTCTGAAAGTCTGGATGCTCCTTTGGTTGCAGTTATACATTCTAAGGTGAATTACTGAAGTTGGGTTTGGGTTGGTTTCATCAGAATGGGGTTTGGGTTAGGTTAGGGTTGAGGCGCCCTTGACTTGGGTTTAGTTGGATTGACCTCAAGCTGACCCAACCTGACCTGAGGTTATGCCCTTAACAGGGGATTAAGTAAGTAATAATTCAGCAAACAGTTATTTGGCTCCCACTGCATGCTTTTGCCTATATATAGGACAACCTAGGCTTTCATGTGCCCCTTTTTGGTAGTAACTGGTGTGAAGCTGGTATTTGGTCAAGTAACAATCCAGCTGAATTGTGATCTTACTCCTGTTGCATATTTTCACCTAAGCAAGGCCACTGATCTGGCTTCTTGGTATTTTTTTTGAATGGGATCCCCCCTGGACTTAATTACTTTCCTTTCTGGTTGTGTGAAGAAAAAAACAAAAAGAAAACTAATATTTTATCTAATTATCGTAACAATATCCCTAGATTCTGCAGTATACATGCATTTAGGGATGTGAGCATGTAAAATTATTTCAGTATGTAATTTTAAGTGCAATTCTAGAAATGACAAATAATACAAGATTAGGAAGTATGCTGATTCAAGCATAGTGGTTTTTTCCTCTTTTTTTAGGTTACAATAAAACATCTTAAAAGGCAATGAAAGTTATAAAATCAATATTTTTATGTGAGAAATAAGAATCAAGAATGCAATGTTTTATATCATATTAGCTACTTGAAGCAATGCAATTAAGGAAAAAAAGAGATTGTGGGTTTTATATGCTTGAAAATGTTTTATATGTTTGTTTTTATTTTTAAATTTTCATTTGAATACGCCTTATAGGTTATGTTTATGTATTTTAATTTTAGATAATAGGCTTTTTAAAACATTTATTTTAAAATTTAAGTTTACATTTTTTTATTAACATTTTGTTTAATATTTTTTGAATTTTTTGTTTTTTTTTAATTGTCATTTTTTTTTGTAATTTTGTGTCTTTCTTAAAAGGGCGTGTGTCGCCTTAGGCACAAATTGGCCATTGCTCTTTTTTTTGCGCCCTGCGCTTTTAAAACACTGGGTAAAGGATATCGTGCAAGGTGCTTTGTTCCCTGAAACTGGCTTGTATAATGGAGTTGGGCATGCAGGAGGGGAAGGTGGACTTGTAGTTGTTCGAGACCTTGACCTCTTCTCCTACTGTGAATCATGCTGGCTACTGTTTCAGGTTAAGTGCCATGTTGGTTATGTTCCATCTGGGCAACGGGTGTAGACCCAAGCAAGCTCTCTAGGGTGGCTGATGTCTTTGCCAAGAGACTTCAAGACCCACAGGCTGGAAAATGAAGTTTGTTTGGCTCCACAGAGTGCAATCAAGCCAGTAAGTGTTGCAGTTCTACTTCAGTGTTGGCACATTCAATTCCTTGGAGTAGAATGTAGTAGTGCAGTGCAAAGTAACCCTCTTACAGAAGTGGACATGCCAGGGTGGGAGAAGATCTCTGTGACTTCAGGGTTGAGTCTTTGAGAATGAAAAAGGAGATTGTTGGGTCCACTTCCTTTCTCTTCTGAAGTTAGAACAACAGTTGTAGGGCTTCCACCAATATGGTGCCCATACAGCCCGCCATGACCGCTGTAGTAACTACCATTCTCTAGTCTTTGGGTGAAGACCCATTAAGGAAAGAGCTTGTCGGAACCCCACAACGTTTTGTGCATTGGCTGATGTCCCATACAGCCCGCCATGACCGCTGTAGTAACTACCATTCTCTAGTCTTTGGGTGAAGACCCATTAAGGAAAGAGCTTGTCGGAACCCCACAACGTTTTGTGCATTGGCTGATGTACTTTAAGAGATCCAATTTGGAAATGAAACTAAATGGTTTCTATTCTAGTAGAATGGGTTTGCTTAAGTCAAGCCTACAAAATGACAATGGTAATATTAGTTCTAACCTGGATGAGATACGGTCTGTGCTGAATTTGCCATTTTGGTCCCAATTTGAGCATCATCTCCTGCCATTTCATGGTGTGGTACACATGGGATATTTTCACCCCCTAGGAGCTGATCCTGTTGGAAGATCGATTTTGCAGTCAACACATTTTTATGGTTGCAAACTCCAAGTTTAGGAGAGGCTGGCCAGGCAGATTGCCGAAACAATTTCCTCAGTTTTGAGAGAGCTCCTAAAGATTTGTTTCAAAGCTCCAAATGGGGAAAGGAGAATCTTCTGAAAAACAAGTAACGGATGAAAAAAACACCTAATTCCCATTCAGTAAATTTACTAGTGAAGGATCAGAAATTGGAGTAGAGACGGAAACTGATTTAACATAAAAGCCCTCAATAGATCTAAATAAGCTTTCATACAAAAGCAAGAAGCCTTGCTATTCAAGGCACACTCTAATGGACTTGTTATTCGAAGAACTGGTAAAACCATGAATTAGCTATGATGGAAATACTTTCTATGAATTGAATTTGGATGGAAAAATCCGAATACTAGATTTATGAGATGATCGATCATATGAATATGTATGCTAGTGCTAGCAAATTGGCTTGAAATGAAGAAGACAACTCAAAGGTTGGAACAAGTACCTTATTCAGGAAGAAAGATATTACATCCTCAATTTAGTTAAAAAAGGATGAGAATGGAGAAGTGGTCTTAAGTCAAGGCTGCCCAACCCAAGATGTAGTTAGTACCTTAATATTAAATATATTAAATCATTTTATCGGAAATTCCGATGATATGACAGAGAGACTAAAGTGTGCAGTTTATAAATCTTTAATGCAAAATTCTATCTGATTTTAGATGGTATAAAGATATGTTCCTTTCCAAATTCTAGAGAAGCTTATTGAAAAGAACAGTTTATTTTATGATTTCCCCTATTATTTGCTGAAAAGGTAAAGAACCACCTTAGAAACTTAGGTGGAGTTGGACTATTATACCCGCATTATACATTTGGATATTTACTCCAAATAGTCAAACAAGTAGGGTTGGACTTATGCAACGACCTACGCCTAAAAAGGTAAATTAAAAGATAAAGGTCTAACTCTGAAAAAGAGTTGGGGGACTTCTACTTTTAGTTTGGAGTTGGACTTGAACCAACTTATAACAAACCGGTGCACAAGAGAATAAAATCAAAATTCTATAAATAGAAAATGAAAAATGGGAAAAGAAATCAAAACATCATAAAAGTAAGAAAGGTTATAAAACTCTTTCTTGTAATAAATATGGAAAGGGGACATTACATTAATAAGTGCTTTAAGAATATCAAAAAGATTAATGAATAAGAAGAATCCTCTAGAAAGGAAAAAGAGATAACTTCTGATAAAGAAGAATTGTCATCTTTTTTACCTTTTGATCAATAACAACTTCATTAATATTAAAAGAAAAGAGAGATTATGGATACAAGAGGAGATATAAAATATCTTAGCTCCCCAAATACAAAGTACAAAGAAAATTTAAAAATTAACTCCCTATTCACCCCTTGTTTAGCCAACCCATCCGCAAATGAGTTAGCACTCCTCTTTACCTAGCTATATTGTATCCCAATGTCCCTACACAACCATAAGAATTGTCCTCTTTCTTCAACTAGCCAACCACCATCTTTGAATCACCTTCCAGGATCAATCGGTTGATATTTAATTCCTTTGCTCTTCGAATTCCTTTCAGCGCTGCAAGGATCTCAGCCTTAAGAGAGTCACATTCTCCAATAGGGCCAGAGAACAAAGCAATAACAATCACTTCCTCATTCCTAAAAACTCCTTCAATCCCAAAGGGCACTGAATTCCTTACACTACTGTCATCAAAATTCAATTTTTTAGCAAGTCATCCACAAGAAAGTTTGAAAACAACTCCAACGATTTTAGCTAGTAGGCAGCCCTTAATAGAATTAGGTCTAACAATTCTTCTAGGATTCTTTCCTTATTTGAAAAAATATGTAAATTTCTTTCTTCCCAAAGTGACCAGCACACAGTTACCCTAATGCTCCTCCACATAGTCTTCCCTTGCTTCTTAGGCCATTTGAAAAAAGGAGAGAACAAACATTGGACACTCTCAAGAGGATTCCAAGAACACCCAAAGCGAGAAAATTTCACTCTCATACAGTTTTAGTAACCTTATAAGAGACCATGAGGTGGTAGTTGAATTCCCCATCAGCTTTACAAAGAGAACATTTATTAGGAAGTAGACAATAGTTGGGTTTCTTTCTCTGAAGTAAGTCAAATGTGTTTATTCTTTCCAAGAAAATTTTCCAACAAAAAAAAGTCAATCCGAGGAGGAATAGGCTTGCTCCATATTTCCTTAGCTGGAAAGGACAACCCAATAGGGATAGAAGGCTAAGTTAAGATTTCAAAGAATGAAGCACAAGAGAAAGTACCAAAAGTGGAAAGGGTCCAAAATCTGGTGTCTTCCTTATCAGGATTTAGGAAGACATTCTCAATGATGGCTAACAAAGGTAACATGCTGTCTAAGTCTATATCCCTAATTGCCCCTCGCAGGCCAAAGTTCCATCCAAAACCAGAAGTGGAGTCTGAAGGAACCAAGAAAGAAGAGATAGGTTCATTTTTCAAGTTTGACAGAGCATATAATGAGGGAAATTTGTCATTCGGAGGTGAATCCCCAACCCAAAGTTGTTCTCAGAATTTTATTCGGTTGCTAGAGTTTAGACCATACCTGATCCAAGGGGAAAACATCAGAAGCAGATTGTAAATGGATTACCAAGGAGAAGCAACTGTAGCCCTTGCCTTGATTCTAGAATTTATCCCTTTCCAAAGTAAACCTCCACAATCATTTTCCCAGCAAAGTCATATTCCTCTTCTTGATGTTACCAATCCCAAGAACTCATAGTTTTTTACACCTAGTTACCACCTCCCAATTCACCCTATGATTTCTCTTCTCCTCTCTAGTTTCCTTAGAAGCCTATTGTAATAAAATAGGTCTTTGTACTTGTAGGTATGATACAAGTACTCAAGGTGAATCAAATAGCATCAGTGTACATTCTTTAGATGCCAAATATCTTTTGGAAATCCTAGAAGGCATTTTCGATGAAGAAATTAGAAAAAAGTATTTGCTCACAACAGTGCAAAATAATAAAAAAAGGATAAAAAACAAAAATCTAAAAGAGATTTGTTTAAAAAAGAAAACATAATATCATATAATGAGATCATGAAAAGAGCTCAAGACAACACTTCATGCCTTCCTACATTGAAATAGAAAGCGTAGAATATGTGAAATTCATGGGACTGGATGAAGAATTCATATATTCAATTGAAGACATCAAATATAAAAAATGGTACTCAAAGGTAACCATTAAGATTAAAGACTTTAGCTTTACAAAAGTAGCCTTAATTGATTCAGGTGCAGATATAAACTGTATTTGATAAGTGCTTGTACCTTTTAAATATTTTGAGAAAACCTCTCAACAAGTAAATGCGGTAGACGGAAGGAATTTAGGAATTAAATACAAAATTCCTATAGCCCATATTTGCAATCAGGGTATGTGCTTGAAAACTACTTTTCTTATGGTAAAAAACTTAAGGCAAGATGTCATTTTAGGAACCCCTTTCCTCTTATCAATTTTACCCTTGCCAAATAGATCCAACAAGAATAACAACTAATATAGGAGAAATAACAGTCACCTATAAATTCTGTCAAATACCAGAACAACCGCGATAAATACTCTAAAAGAGAGTTTATAAAACAAAGTCAAATTTATCTCCGAATTACAAACAGAAATAAAAGAAAAGCAATTCGATAGATCCCTTGAAGAGCCAAAGACCCAATTAGAAATCGAAAACTTCCAATCAAAATTAGATAATGAAGTATTTGTTGAAACCCCAAGTGCATTCTAGCATAGAAAAAGACATGTAATGGATCTTCCTTATGAGGAAGGATTTAGTAAAGAAAAATTCCTACAAAAGCTAGGCCTATTCAAATGAATAGTAGACTATTAGAAATCTATAAAAAGAAATTTAAAATTTATTAGCTGAAGGTCTAATTAGAATAAGTAAATCTCTATGGAGTTGCCCAACGCTTTATGTGGAAAGCGTGGTAGAAATTGAAAGAGGACTTCCCAGGTTACTAATAAATTACAAACCATTAAATGAAGCCTTAAGATGGATTAAGTACCCCATTCCTAATAAACAGGATCTAATAAATCACCTATATGACACAAAATTATTCTCTAAATTTAACCTAAAATCAGGATATTGGTAAATTCAAATAAATGAGAAAGACATGTATAAAACTGACTTCATAGTTCCATTTGGGCATTATGAATGGAATGTCATGCCCTTTGGCTTAAATAAACACCCATTCCAAATTTTAAAGGATTACGAATGAATTTTTTAATCCTTAAACCCAATTATTATATATAATATATTATATAGTAATATGTAATATACTATATAATATAATTACTATAATATATAGTAACATAGTAATTAAAATATAATATTGTACATGTATACTACAAAACATGCATGGTATATATATTGTCATTATATTGCTCAATAGATGGTACCTTTCTCCCTAAAATGGAACCATATGTGCATTTTACATTTTTATCACTATGTGATCCTTTCATCTACTTAAGGGAATCCTAAAGTTAAACGTCTTGGTTGAAAACGGAATTCAAGAGAAAGCCAAAATTAACATAAACAAGCTTTCCCATTATATTGGTCTAAGTAGTTTTCCTTTTACTTGTGTAATGGTGATCATTATTTTAGTTTGCTCCTTCCCTCTAGAAGAAACTAACCAAGAGACTAAAAAAATCATTATTAATTCACTACTCATGAATGCATTTTTATCAAAATTGAAAACACAATAACATAAGTAATAATATAAACTAGATAAATTTATTAAATCTATCTTTGGAGATCTTTGAAATTGACGAAGTATCAATAAGGATCCAATAGGTCTACAAGGCTAAAATGTTATCTTAAAATGGGAAAAAATGTCAACCTAAAACCTAGAACAAGGATTCCTCTAGAAATTCAATGTGCCCTCAAGTTAATCAAAAGGGTAGCAAACTATAGTGTATGAAAAAAGATTGAACCTTATTTACTACTCATTTTTAAAAAGGAAGATTTCTATTAGTATGCTTAAGGGAATAACACAATATTTCCACTAATTCCAACTCGATGGCAAGGTCATAATTCCCTACATTTGAAAGTTGAAGTGTTAAACCTCTCTAGATTTTCACTGTCTACATGTTAAATTTCTAGCCACAAAGATTTAATAAATTCAAATGAAGCACCTGGGATGTTAAAGATTTGTTTATCTGGGGGAATACCTAGCAACTTCCCCAACTTGATGCAAATAAGAGCACATCGATAAATCATAAGTAAATTACCATGTTTGAGAACAACAACATGCTTGTCATCTAAAACGTAAGGTGAATTAATTACTAGAAACATAAATTAATTATATACCCTAAACAATAACAAATGAGTAAAGAGTGAAAAATAAACTAAGAAAAAATATGCATGGCATGATTGTAAAAATTGACTTTGAATAATGCCACATGGCTACAAAATTTATAATTATAATTGACAAGAGACATTAGCAAACAACCAAAAGAAAATGTGGTATACAAACAAATTTACATTCCCAACCTCTCCTTTGTTGATCAATATCCCAAATCCCTATCACCACGGTAGTCAAATTCCCTTTTCTACTTTTAGTAGTGTAATAGACACATTTGATCACCTAGGCACTTAGGCATTGGCCTAATAACATAAGGACCTCTAGGTTGTCAGGATATTGAGCTTACTAGTATATTCGTATATTGAGTCAATATATTGAGACAACGCTATTAATATATTGACTTAATAATATCATTTAACAACTGTCAATATATTGACTTAGTTTGGTATATGTTGACATCGATATACCAATATATCGACATCACTATTAATATATTGACTTCGTTTAGAAATTTTATCATTTAAGTTCTTAGAAATACTAATGATATGAAGTGGTGTAATTAAGCATGAGTCAATTTGTTAGTGGAAATGTCAATATATTGAATCAACATGAGTTTTCTATTTGTATACAACATGAGTTCTGTTTAAGAATTTTTAACATGAGTTATCTCTTTAAAACATTTTTGTTCCTTTCTATTTTTTACAATTATTGAGTGGTCTATATTCAACATTTTTCATAGAATGAGTTTTCTTCTAGCACGAGGTATGTAATAGAAAATAAACTGAAAAGTCCAAACAAGTACTATTCGCATAATTTGTTAGGCCATGTAATATATATTTGTGTACTTGTTTTATATGAAATTCTTTTATTTTTTAGATATTTACTAAATTTTAAATGAAAAAGAAAATCCATGCTAACAGTGTAATTCTTTTTATATTTTAGATGTTTAGTATATTCTTGCACTATAATCGAAGCATGGCAGACCTAGAACCATTGATCCACATAGGTGGTGATGTTAGTGTTATTAATGATGTGGATGGTGATTGTAAGCAGTGAACTTTTTTCTTTTATTTTTATTTTCCTCTCTCCCTTGTGGGCCCCACCCCCTTTCCTTTTCTATTCTCACCCCCTTCCTCTTTCCCTTTTTCTTATCTCCTCCGGCTTCTCTTCTTCTTCGTAATCCTCTCCCCATCCCTACTTTTTCTCTCCTTTCTCCCTTCCTCTTTCCCCACCAAATACTCCCCTTCCATATGCACCATTTCTCCTCTTACCTTTTGGAATTAGGCCCCAATGTCCCT
The DNA here is from genome assembly GCF_055504915.1 of Nelumbo nucifera. Classification (NCBI taxonomy): domain Eukaryota; kingdom Viridiplantae; phylum Streptophyta; class Magnoliopsida; order Proteales; family Nelumbonaceae; genus Nelumbo; species Nelumbo nucifera. The sequence goes on from NC_142649.1 coordinate 63,415,074, forward strand.
TTTTCACTTAGAATTTTTATTTAAACCCTAGGGAGTTCTAAGATCTAGGATGTTTTTCTTTCTTTCTCTCATATTCCAACAAGAGCTATAGAAATCTGCAAACCAACAAAAAATAAAGAAAATCCACCAAACTCTACCTCTTTTCGATTAGGGCATCTCACTTCATTTATTTGGTTTCTTTATTTCACTAGGGTAAGCATCATCTTAATCATTCATCCGGTTTCACAACAAAATTGTTTCACAACCCACCATCTCCTAAAACCACTCGAGGTGTTCAAACACGAGATGGACAGAGATGCAACATTGGCGTAACTTGGCCACACTTCCCATCCCACCATTTTTTGCAAGGGGAGGAAACCACATACCAAGCTGCATTGAATGATTGAATCACCACTCTCCTCCAATAAGAGAAGTCTTAAATCCTTCTCATCTATTTTGACTCTTATGAATATGCTACATCTTAATTTTATTCTCATATTATGCACACCATAGTAGTTTAACGAAATTGATTAACACACTGAAATGTCTAAGCCAAATAACTAGAATATCATTAAAACTCAGTTATTTGATTAGTTCATTCATTTTTTAGTTACTTAAATGATATCTATTAATTGGTGAAACTTATGTTTGTTATTTGCAAACTTTAGGCTAGTCTAACATTATGACCATCATCAATACAATCTCATATAAATTGTCTTTTTAGGTTGTTTTTGTCATTTTTTAGTGATTACGAAAAGCTATACAAACTCTTGTTAGTATCTGTAGTTGATTCATAAAGTTTCATTTGCATTTTCTTGGCTTCTGATTACCTTTGTATAGATCTGTCATGTCTTTGTGAAGTTCCATTATATGTTGAGACTTTCATATTAATTCTTTTGTCCTCATTAACTAATTTAACCTTATCTTTCCTATTCTTAAAATCTTTATTGCAAAGATTGCATTGCCGAATCATTATTTCGTTAAAACTACTCCTTGTAGTTCGTTTCCTTCATATTTCTACCTGTAGTCTACTTTCATTTTTATTACTATTTGTAATTTGTTTTCATTATATTTATGTTTTACGTGTTCTCATTTCGCTTCACACCAATTCCAATTCCTTGAACTCAACTTAGAAAATCCCACCTACACCACATTCTCTATCAATCCCCTACTCAACTAATAACTATAGCCAAAATGGAACCCAACTCACCTATAAATCCTCTTTCCACACCTTAGGCACAATTACCTTACTAAATCAATGCTTAGTTGCACTAGCCACTGAAAATTTAAAACTCCGCCAATAAATCCAAAATCCACATTTTACACAAATTGATGGATGTGCGGGGTTGGTGTGTCTGGTTTGATTATGCAAACCTCCTTCATAATTTCATTCAACACAATATAATCCAACACCTACAAATCAAATCAGACACACCAAAAATAAAATTTATAGAGTATACCAATATTGCTACTTCCATCAAACACCCGGACACTTTGTAGGTAACTGTAACACATTTAAATACTTTATCTAAGATTTAGTTGAAAAAAAAAAAACTCTCAATTGACATCCCCCACCTACCACTCACTCTTCCACCACACCACAAAACCAATTAACCCTCTCCTAATCTAGGAATCTTTACAAGCTCATTCCCTCCACATCCAATTGATATAAACATGGATCAACCCTCACCAAATTAACACTTTAGGAATCCATCATCTTGATAGCCACACCACCATATCAGCATCCTTTCACTACTGCCCTTCCCACATGCCTTATTTTTATAGACCCCCAACCCCTTCCCCTAATTCACAATGAACAACCACACATATCCCACTTTTCCAACTCCAAAATTCAAACACCTATAGAATCACTTCTAATGACATCTTAACTCACACACATGTCTATTCTACTTTATCTCCTTCTGATTTACATGCTTTGCTTGAACCCCTATTCACCCTTAATTCCATTACATTTATTCCTACAAAAAACATAAAACATAATGAACCCGTTTACATCTCAACTAGAATTCAAAAACAAATTATCAATAATGCTTTAGTAGATATTCAACACTCAACATTTGCACACTTAATACATTTTACAAATTAAACATAGATACAACAAACATTAGTGAATGCTCTATAGCCATCATCACCTATGACAACACCATTAGATACCTCGTTGGCACTATTTGGCTTCCATTGCCCCTTAATCCATCACATCATTTTCTATATTCTAAACATTCCTAACTACTTCCTATAGCATGCTCTAAGGCTGCCATTGGATCCATGACACTAGTGCCATATTCATTAATTTACATCAATGTATCAAATTTCCCTTTAAGATAACACTATAACCATCTTAGGAGACTCTCCTTTTATCATTAACATTAGCCACATTCAACCTAGGTACCAAAACATAATCCCACACACTAGCACAATTATTTCTTCTCAACCTATAGTTTACCTCCCTTCTATTACTTTATCTTCTCAACCCTTAACCTTATCTTCTACACAGTCCACTCCCATAGCCCCTACATATCTGCTTGCTAATGTTTTCTCTCCAACCCTAATTGCACTTGATACTACTCAACAAATTACATCTCCAACTGATCTAGCTTTTGACCTTTCCACACTCTTTGCCAACTCTCCTCACATCATTCACATGATCCACACACACACACACATATCCCAGTCTACCTCCCCTTCTTCCTCCCTTACATACCCTACTTTCTTTGTCCCTCCCCATCTCTCTTCTTGTCTACCACATGCTTCCATACAGGGCAACCTCTCTCTATTTGCACTTTCTCACAAATAAGTCAAAACCCCATTTCATATAGGTTCTTTGTCACTCACTACACACAGTTAGTGGCAAAAAGAGCAAAATGTAAGCAATAATTTTTTTTTCTTTTATTTTTATTTTCCTCTCTCCCCCTATAGGCCATGCCCACTTTCCTTTACTCTTCCTACTCCCTTTTTCTCTTATGCTTCCTCCTTCCCTTTATCTTCTCCCTTCTGGCTTCTCTTCTTCTTTGTAATTCTCTCTTATTCCTACTTTTTCTCTCCTCTCTCTCTTCCCCATTCCCCATCAAATCCCCCCCTTCCATATGTGCCATTTCCCCTCTTTCCTTTTGGAACTAGGCCCCAATGTCCCTTTTCACTTGGAAATTCTATTTAAACCCTAGGGAATTCTAGGATTCAAGACTTTTTTTTTGTTTTCTCTCATATTCCAACAAGAGCTACAAAAATCAACAAATTAGAAAAAAAGTAAAGAAAATCCACTATACACCACCTTCTTTCAATTGGGGCTTTACACCTCATTTCTTTGGTTCTTCATTTCACTAGGGCAAGCATCATTTCAGCCATACATCCAGCTTCACAATAGGGCTATTTCATAGCCCACCAATTTCTTAAACCACCTGAGATGCTCAAACATGAGATGGACCGATACGCGAGACTAACGTAACTTAGCCATGCTTCCCATCCCACCATTTTCTACAAGGAGAGGAGATCGCTTACCAAGATGCATTGAATGATTGAATTGCCACTCTCCTCCAATAAGGGAAGTCTTAAATCCTTCTCATCTATTTTGACTCTTATGAATCTGCTACATCTTAGTTTTATTCTCATATTATGCACGCCATAGTAATTTAAGGGAATTGATTAATACACTAAAATATCTAATCCAAATCACTGAAATATCATTAAAATTCAATTATTTGATTAATTCATTCATTTTTTAGTTACTTAAATGGCTATCTATTAATTGGTCAAAAACTTATGTTTGTTATTTGTAAACTCTAGGCTAGTCTAACATTATCACCACAATCAGTACATTCTCATATAAATTGTCTTTCTAGTTTGTTTCTATCATCTTTCAGTGATTACAACAACTATACAAATTCCTATTAGTATCTATAATTGATTTATAAAGTTTCATTTGCATTTTCTTGGCTTCTGATTATCTCTGTAATCTAGTGACAAAACCATCGTGACAAGAATATCACGGTGGATGGATGACAGTCATATAAGCGCTATATAATTCAATGTTTTGGTAGCTTTGAATGACAATTGTGTAGACCGCCGACCAAAACATAGTTAGGTTGGCGGTCAAAACTGTCGTTTAAAGTAATAATTTATGCCAAAAAAGGATTTAAATAAATAACACTTTTAATACTTTTAGCAACATATTTGTCTACCAAGAAAAATTTTCAAATGACAATTAAAATTGTCGATATAATTTAAAAATCTACTGGGAAAACTTGAAATAGATGAAACACATTATGATTTTAATGACAAACATGACCGATGGTAAAAGATATTAAATGACAATTAAAATTTGTCAAAATTAATGAAATTTGTCAATAGAAATTAAAATAGGTGACATTTTATATGGGTATCCACTTCATTTTTAACAGTTGGGCTTTCAAAAATTGCCATTAATCAAATATTTTTTAGTCATTGTTCAATTTTACACTTCCATTTCTTCATTTCATATTGCTTGAATGTCCCCAACTGTTCCTTGGCTTCCTTTGGTAAGCAATAGTTTTGTGTCTAATAATAATATTGGAGCCTATACTTTTAGAGAGATGGGTTTCTGTCTACATTGTCTTAGATTTTGATTTTTGTGTCTTGTGGTTTTTCCCCCTAAAATAGTGTCTTCCAAGATGTTCCATGTGATTACTCCATCGCTGTCAGTAGTAACAACACAACCTTCTACATCCAAAAATGTGGTATCCTCATCCTCCTCTAAGAAGGCTGGTCTTCAACTCAATATTCGTTCAACCTACAAATAAAAAATTATAAAAAAATGATTCAGTGACAATAATTAAGCATCATTATTAAATGTAAAAAACTTTTATAATTTAAAACACTTACAAATATGGAGAGCCAAGCAACATGTGCTCTAATTGAACTTCTAAAGTCTTTAAAACACCCATAAGGTCACATTAAATGTTCATCTTTAGCAATCGGAACAATAATTAATACTTCATTCCATCCATGTCCCAATAATATACCTCCAACTTTTTTATGTGGGTCCTCGCTAATAAATATATTCATAATATATTGCCAATGTGGTACTTATCAATATATATTTATGTACATTACCAGTAATATTGTCAATATATACCACACGTGTACATAAATATAATATTGTAAATATTGGTATATATTATTGAAAATATATTTTATATATTTATATAAATATATTGTCAAACATATTTATATACCAATATATATGTTATAGAATAATATGTTATGTATAGCTGTCAACCTAGAAGTCAATATATTTCAAACACTCCTTGGATTAATTCAATGATATCATTACACATATTCCATGCTTTTATTTAGTTTGTTTAAATACTAATGTTTCGAGTGGAATATTCTACATACATATATTGACACAAATAAACATTTGTATTAACAGAGATGGAGGACGTGATTCCCCTGTCTTGTGTAGCCCCTTTTAGTTTTATAAAAACAAGGCTAATCATTTTATTTCTCTTTATCAAAATTGAAATACATTGTGCTCCTACAATGCAAAAAAAACCTAATACTAATAGTAGTACTAAAACTTTTACTTCAATTATTTTACCATTTCCTGAGCCATGTTATCACGTATTAAAACATGGTGAAGTAAAGTTAATAGGTAATTACTTAAAGGTTATTATTCTTAAAACTCAAAGTAAGTAATTTTGCCATTCCAAAGTTTTATGTAGGGCCCTATAAATGGGTTTAATTTTGAATTCTCAAATCATTTTTCAATTCTCTCTCTCTCTCTCTGTGTATATATATATATATTATTTGGTTGCAATGCAATTTTATTTGTACTAGTACAAATGCATGGGAGTGCAAATGAGGAAAATGTCTTAATTTTATTTTGGGATTTACTTTATTATGCTTCATGTCTTAATTTACTTCTGAAATCAAACAAAATAAGCTAAAATTTGAAACAAAAATAGGTCAAAATTTACAGTCAAATCATTTGCACTGCCATAGTTTTGCATTAGCATAAATTTATTTGCATTGTAACCAAGCACAACATTAGGCTTAATTTAAAAGAGTACAAATGAAAACATGTACAATACAAATACAAGGCTTTGCACTCTACATATTTGTATTTGTACTCTTTCCAAACTGAGCTTTAAGAATAATATAAAAGTTGCATGGAATTGAGATGAAAAATAAAAAGAACAAAGAAGAGAAATTGGTAATGCCTTAGAAGAATTAAACAAAGTATCAATAGTAGAATTTGGATTTAATCCTCACAAAATTGTTCTCCCACTGTCCTCACAGCCTTTTGGAGCTATCCATTGGGAGCATCTCATTGTATGTTTTTATTGATGGGAAGATTTTCCTAATGTTATAAAGGGATGTGAGAACAGTGTAATCCTAATTCCCAATAATATGTGTTATGGTTGAAGTCAAATGCCCATTTTTCATAAAAAAAAAAGAAAAAAGTGAAAAGTCTTCAAATCTCCCTTTAGTTCTCTAATAAATGTTAAAATCATTTTCTAATTGGACATTAACCTCCCTCATTGACTAACATGGTTAGATAAAAACCATCCCTGATTTATTTTGTAGTATTAAAGGGATATCAATGCTTTGTTGAAATTTCAATAGTGTCCCTATTTATATTGACTTCAACTTAAATGGAACAAACCGCCTTCTGTGACCTACCTTTAAAAATGTGTAAAATGCTCATCATTTCCTAAAGTCAAAGGAAAATGAGAGTATCTTGTACATGCTTCACCTTTATCACCTATCATCCAATATATGTTCAATAGATTGACTATGTGGCAATTGAAAATTCACATCTTGAAACATAATACACCAAAATTCCCTCTAAAATCCACTCTTGTTAACCACAAGTCATCATCAATTGGGGGTGGCTCAGTTAGTATGTTAGCTGGTTTGCTCCAGTATAGAGGTGAATTCAATTCCCGCTACCAGTAACTTTGGGGAGGGGGTTATTAGTAGTGCATATCACCAAATACCAAGAAAAAAAAACACATCAATCATCCAACAATTCTTGTTTGTTTAAAATTTTAAAGGGTAAATTTATGAAACCTCCTCTAATATTTCTGAATGTTGCTAAAACCTCCCCTATGTTTGATAATTGTAGTCATCTCCCCTAAACTTTCTGACATAGTTGCAAGTAGACCCCCTTTGTTAAGAATTCTTTAAAAAGAGGCATGAAAACGTCCAAAATACCCATGTAGTTACTTTTGACCAAATGTTTATTTTCCAAAATTTCTCCTCATATGAATCACTAGCCCAATCCTGACAACCCTGTGGGCAGCCCCATCCTGACAACCCTGTGGACTTCATCCAACTACAACAGGAATGTTCGGCTATATAAAGGCATCTCTCCCTCGAGGTAAAAGACTTTTGGACTCTCAACTTATTTCAACATCCCTTCCCTTCACCATGGTCCAAACTAGTCTATTCTCCTCAGCTCGTCCTGACCGATCGCCCATCTCCCTTACTGACTTAAGCATTAGAGTGTTTGCCCAGGGAACAATTCCTTGGGCCGCTGATCCTCTCTGTGATTGTAGATTACCTCGGTGCACGTCTTCATCCTTCCACCTCGGCCTCGTCTAGTTGGCATGATTTATCTAATTGCATCCGTGATTCGAAACACCCCAGATTTGACAACATTAGATTGACGTCGTCTGTGGTAAACATACAAAAAGCCTATTCCCTATTCTCTCTCTCCAAGCAACAAAAACAATCATGCCTGGGAACACTCCCGACAAATCTGGAGCCCGTTCCCCATCTTGGGGATCACGTTCACAATGCAACTCCCCTCCGCTGGAAGCTCAACCACAAGCCCAAGTCAACCCCATCTAGTTCAATGCTCTACAACAAAAGGTCAACCGTATAATCACAATGATAGAAGCACTAGGACAATAGGGACAAATCCCCCTGGCCACACTCCCAACTATGTAGCTAATCCTCGAACCGAGGACCCCAAAAGGTGCCCTACAAAATAATCAAAGACTAGGACAAAGCGTGAGCGACCCCAGCCATCTCGGAAGTCCAACTCCCAACCTCAGACCCGAGCCAACAACGCTCACACTCGGTCCCACCACATTAGTACTTAACTCCCAACCAATGAACAACTTGGCCAACACTCTCACCACCAGCAACCGTAAATCTTGCTAGTCGAGTCCAATTCCGTCCGAGACTGACGAGCAAAACCCAAGATAAAGAAATCAACAAACATCAGTCAGGCCATTTGGAACACAAAGATCAGGAGTCTGTGGGAAAGACTGGACGAGCTAATGTGTAGTCAAGTAGACTATAGCGTGGCCCCTTTGACAGCCCGTCTCACAGAGCAGTACCCCACCAAGGAGCTGGTTTTCAGGAAAGAGATCGTGGACTAGCTCCCCCCCACCAGGTGACAACCCCTGCAATTGAGAAGTATGATAGGACCTCAAACTTCAATGACTACCTCGAAGGATTCAAGGTGGTGATGATGCTACATGGCTCTTCTGAAGGCTTCATATGCAAGGCTTTTGTTGTGACCCTCTAATGAGTGACCTAAACGTGGTACGCTACCCTACCACTATGGTCTATCGCCACTCAGGAACAACTTGAAGCTCAATTCCTAGCCCAGTTCACCACTAGTCGAAAACATTGGATGACCTCGGCTAGCCTCATTCAAATGCATTAGAAAGAAGGGAAGACGTTGAGGGACTACTGACAAGGTTCAACACTGATGCCCTCCACGTCCAGTGCCTGGATTAATCAGTAGCCATAGCCACCATCATGAACGGACTACACTCGTCCAGGTTCAGTTTCTCCATGGAGAAGAATCCTCTTCCCACTTTGACCGCATTCATGACGCACGCGTAGAAGTATATGAATGCCAAAGAAGCCTAGGCGTTGCGTAGATGAGAGTAGGAAGCTCAACATGACTGAAAACATTCAGATCGAGATGATGAAAAGACAAACTATGATGGAAAAAGGTTTGACTGTCGTGGAGACCGCATGCCAAGGACCCCACCACGGACATATCGTAACTTCACCCCACTTAACATGTCGCGAACTAAGGTGTTTATGCAAATTTGTGACCACAGCTTCGTCTGATGGCTAGAAAAGATGAAGTCATAAGGTAACAAGAGAAACCAGGATAAATACTATGACTGCCATCGAGATCACGACCATGAGACCGAGAGCTGCTGTGCCCTTCGTCACCACTTGGGAGACCTCATCTAATGGGGGTACCTCGACAGGTTTGTGGGCATCAAAGAGCGAAGACCGAAAGAGAAACATGGCCATGCTGAAGCACCCACAATCTAATCCCCTATGACCAGGGTCATTGCTGTCATCTCAGG